>NW_005353477.1:55858-94651 GCF_000412655.1 Myotis brandtii | reverse complement strand
TTTTCAAAATGCTGACACGCCGAGCTCAAAAGGTTCGCCATCACTGGCCTAGTGGAAACACAGAGAGAGCCACAGAAGGAGGTGCGGCACTCTGGAGTCTGCATTCACCAAATTGTAGAGCAGCTGCTTCATGCTAAGGTCTTTCTCTCCCTGCAGAACCTTGACATCTGCATCTGAAATTCTCATTTTTAACACCCACTCACTACCAAAAAACGGGGTCTGCAAAACGTAAATGGGCAGTTAGCCAGGTACACTTTGTATCCCAAGTATTTGACTTTTTTCCACTTGCACCACAAGCTCTGGCCTCTCTCTTGCTTGTACTCACAGTGAACACTGTTCTCCCCCATTTCAATGTCAGAAACTCTGCTGCTTCAGATGATTTTATTTACTTTGTGCTTGAGATGATTTTAAGCCCAGGCCAAGATGCCATCTCCATTTCTGCCCGTGCATTGTTAAAAAGACCAGGTAGAGCTCTGGCCAGTTTGCTCAGTGGTTAAGAGCATCAGCCCTAGGATGGAAGGGTCATGGGTTCGATTCCCAGTCAAGGGAACGTACCTTGGTTGCAGGTTCCCCAGTGCCAGTAAGGGTGCATGCAGGAGGCAACCAATCGATGTTGCCTCTCTCTAAAAATCGATGGGAAAAATATCCTCGTGAGAGGATTAAGAAAAACAAAACAAACAAACAAACAAACACCATGGAGAAAGCTTGGTTGCCAAGACAGAAGAATGTATCACCAGGTAGGACTGTGTTCAGTCGCAAATAAGAGAAAACCTGACCATAGAGCAGTGGTTCTCAACCTTCCTAATGCCGCGACCCTTTAATACAGCTCCTCATGTTGTGGTGACCCATAAAATTATTTTTGTTGCTACTTCATAACTGTAATTTTGCTACTGTTATGAATCGTAATGTAAATATCTGATATGCAGGATGTATTTTCATTGTTACAAATTGAACATAATTAAAGCATAGTGATTAATCACAAAAACAATATGTAATTATATGTGTGTTTTCTGATGGTCTTAGGCGACCCCTGTGAAAGGGTCGTTTGACCCCCAAAGGGTTGCGACCCACAAGTTGGCAACCCACAGGTTGAGAACCGCTGCCATAGAGGCTTAAACAAAATGGACTCCTTTTTTTACTGAATCACCAACCCAGGTGTAGGCATTTTTGATGCTGTTTTCAACCGGGAAAAAGAAGATTGGTGCCTATTTTCCCTTTCCCTTTCACGAGGAAAACAAAGGCTTTTTCAGAACCCTTGTCTTAGCAGATCTTGTTTTTATCCTATTGACCAGAGTGTGTTGCATGGCCGTGTGGGAGAGAGAGGAAAGAAAATGAACCTGAAGAGGTATTGTGGGAGCCAATAAGTCTTTGCCACAAGGTCAATCCTGGAATTCCAGATATTTTTTTTGTCATGGTTAATATCCAAGCTCTTTTACTGGTAGACTGCTAAAATGCTGAAATAGTGCAATAAGTCTATAAATTAAAAGTGTATACACAGAGGAGTTTGACTGTTAGTTTTACTTTCTCTTCACACCACGGTTAAATTCATAATTTTCTTGAACTGAAATAGAGGAGAGATCCAAGACCATCTAACTCACCTCAGATGATGGCTGAAACTACAGCTCTACTTGACAACCCGAGTATCTATTTTGCTTAGTGTATAATATTGGTCATTTGTTGATTCATCCATTCATTGAGGTTCTACTATGTGCCAGGCATTATAATAGGTGCTCGGATACAGTGGTGAATGAAATATAATTTCTTTTCATATGAGTCTTTGTTTTTAATGGAAGAAACAAATATAATGTATTTAATTATAATTGTGATAAATACCATGAAGGGAAAGTATAAAGTGAGATAAGGATTTACAGGAAGTTAGTATAGTTTGAGATATGTTAGGGAATCCTTCTGTAAGGTACACTGAAACCAGGGTTTCTAAGCCCCCATACCACTGACGCTTTGGGTTGGATAATGCTTTGTTTTGATAGGTTGCCCTGGGAATTGTAGGGTGTTCAGCAGCCTCTCTGGCCTCTACCATTAGATGCCAAGATCTCTCCCAGTTGTGAGAACCCAAAATAGCTCCAGACATTGACAAATATTCCCTGGAGGCAAAGCTGTCCTCAGTTTAGAATCAGTGATTTAAACAAAGGCTTGAAGGATGAATAGGAAGTTCTATTACACCAAGAGGGAGAGCTCAACAATTCAGAGTTCATCTTTCACCCAAACCTATTCCTTGGGTAAAATGTTGAAACCCTCTTGTTTTATTCAAAGAGCTTTAAAAATCACTTCTTCTAAAAGTGTTTGTGGAATAGCTGGGAAATAGGTGCTAAATTCCCTGTAGTTCACATCCTGAATAAATAGTAAATCCTATGACCTTTTCTTCTACTCACAGTTTCAAAACTACAAGGGTGTGCATGAAGTCTGGAGACATAATGCTAATTTACCTTTTCACAGGTTGAAGATGTCCTTGATGAGATTATGTAGATTGTCCTATGTTTCTGGACTTCACGGACACCCTCCATACTTACTCCTTTTCCTTTGACCACTCTGCAGACAGGCATCTGAGGGTCTGATTCATGTCAGGCACTGTCCTCGATACTACAGTATAACTATAAGTAAGGAAAGACCCGTGGTCTCCATAAATGTATTCTCTTGTTTCATTCAGGTGCAATGCTGATTGAGTTGCAGAGGCAAACATTTAGTGTTCTATCAATTATTTTTTTGCAATCCACATGTCCTTTTGAATGAAAACAGATTGAGAGGTAAGGGCAATAGCTATTTAGCTCATTATTCAGCCCTGATGGCATTAGAAGGAGAATACCAAATTTGATTGATGATAATTCTGATATTAATGACAGTGATTCTGCAACTCAGTCAGACAACCTGCAACTTAAGTGGCAATTCCACTAGGTTTGATTCTTCATAATTATTTGCTGAATCAATTGAGACTTGGTTTTCATTGGCTTCAGGCTCTGTGATACCTTCCCCAAAGTGAGACTCCTCCTAAAATTCCTTGCTAAGCTTTTGACCTATTTATACTTCTCCCTTCTCTCTGAGACAGACCTTCCCCCAAAAGCTCTCCTGTTCATTGCCGGCCTAGCCAAGTCAACTGCCAAGAACAGGAAAGCTGAAGGGAGGCAAAATACTTCTTGACTACCCTGTGGAGCCAGATATTTAAAGTGAAAAATTTTAAAAAGTACTCTCTTGCTTTCTAACTAATGTTTTCTTTTGATCAGAACCACACAGGGACTCGCCAGTCCAAGCTGTTCATAAACTAAAATCAGAGTCATAAAGACTGACAAGAATATGCATTTCTATGTCCTTTTTCTACAAGAAGGATCTTGATGGTGGTGTCTCATCACCTGTGTACTGAAGAATAAACTTGAAATTTTAAACAAAACAGGGCTCAGAATGGAGAGGTAGTTACAACTGGAACTCAAGCAATTGGGAGATTGAACTTTAATCTGATGGAGGTGAAAGCAACTCACCAGGGCAGCTCCCCAAGGGAAAGAAAATCACTAGAATGGTGCAAGGAGGTAAACGCAGCAGTACAATAGAGCCCCCTTTCCTGCCATTGGCCATTCAGTATCTTTTGGAGTCAACCTCGAATAATGATTGAGATCAGCACCAACACACCTCACTCTTTCTCAGAGGAAGAAAAATACCAGCAGGTCTCTGCCCTTGAATGTCAGTGACTTTTGTCCCACGCATTCCCTTTTGCTTTACATGTTCCTTCCCAATGGTTAGTAGGCTGAAGGTCTTCTTATTCAGATGTCCATGCAGGGCCCTTTCAACCTATCCAAGATCTGCTGCACGTCTTAAGCTCCTGGTCCTCTCCACAGTGGGACCCTGATTGATGTATTTCTGAGAAATGGTGTAGATCACAGCCCAGAAACTGTGGCCAGAGTTCTGCAAGATTCAAGCAGTGTTCCGTGGAATCTGCTGAGGACAAAGTTCTTTCCCAGAAAACGAGCAGGTTGCCAAGCATTGCAATATATATTATTAGTTGGACCCAGTTCTCTGACCTTCTCTGGAAGTGCAACATGATGGCGCCTGGGAATGCAATACATTGGACTCATATATCCCAGCCGCAGAGGCAATTCGGGACCGGAGGAGGAGATCCCACAGCACTTGTGGGTGTACGTGTTGAAAGCAGAATGTCCTTTCTTTAGAAATGCTCTCAAATTTGGCAGCAGGTGTGAGGTTTGTTTGGGTAGGCCAAGGCCACAGAAATAGATCTTGGAGGACTTCTCTTTTAGGATGTTTCAAAACAGTTCAATATTTTCAGATGTTGTGAGTTTCATCTCTGCTGATACCTTGGGGATTTGCCATGAAGTAAGGGACATAAAACTTTCAAATGAAAGTCTCAATGCCATTATGGTCTCGGGTAGGGTGATACTCAAATGTTTATTATATGGAAGGTAATGAATGAGTCCTGCTACTCAGAATGGATCTCAGCTATTCTCTCACAGACATGTTCCGGAAGGCTCGTTGCTGTGCCAGGCAACAACCTTTTAGTGGTGAGGGATTCTTTTGGGGAAAACCCAGATGACCCTGTGGGAGGGGGCTCAGGATGGAGAATATTTACCATGTGGACACAAATACTTCAGTATCTTCATAACTAAGTACAGCTACATTGGTGCAAGCTGCTGAACACCAGCCTTAGTTTCCTGGATGAAATTAAATGAATGGATGAATGCCTTTTCCTTTTATGAATTACTAGAGGCCCTGTGCACAGATTCATGCACTGGTGGGGTCCCTCGGCCTGGCCTGCGGGGATAGGGCCAAAATTGCACCAGGCCTCTAGTATGCATATAAGATCTTTGGTTAATCTCTTCCCACCCTCCCTCATCCCCCTTTCTCTCTGAGATTCATCAGTCTGTTCCATGTTTTCATGTCTGTTATTGAGTGTCTACCCCCTGGTGGTCAGAGTGTGTAATAGCTACTGGTCAAACAGTCAAACTGTCAGACACTTGGCATATTAGCCTTTTATATATATAGATTAGGTTGTCCAGAGATATCCAGAAAACCATAGAAGCTTCTAAGGGTCAGTTCAGCTTGTCAAAGCTTTTCCTAGGAACTTTCCTATGGATGAGAGGTTGTGAAGAACCAAGCAGGCCAGCAGCTGCCTTTTGGCCCTACGTCAAAGTAACTAGAGAGGATGAACGAGTCCAGCCAGAGCTATCAATAATTGACATTGGGTAATTCAGTACATATATTCCCCAGCCGCCTTTCTGCAAAGGTGGCAAAGAGAATGTCTTTCTGTTTCTCTTCACCCATTTCATTTAGACTCTTAGCCCACCCTCAAATAGTGTCACGCATTCCAATCATGAAAAAACAAACAGTGTAACAATAACCAGGGACCTTCAGACCAGAGCATTCCCTTGGTAAACAGCCTAGATGCTATCTCTGGCTCTCCCATTGGATGCTGCTGCAAAGAACCTGGAACTCTAAATTGGGCGAGTTTGGAAATTCTGGATTATATCATCTATGTGACCAAAATGTAGCACATGGGCCCATGAAAACATCTTTGTTTTGCTACTTATTTAGGGTGTGTGTGTGTGTGTGTGTGTGTGTGTGTGTGTTAGGGTGCTCAATAATGGTGATTTCTTTCTAAATCCTATAACTCAATGAAAGATACAGGGTTAATTATTTGTAGAATGAACTTTTACAATTTTTTATTCTAATTTTCTTGAGCTTTCAACTATTCTCTGTAGATAGACTCAACTCAATTAATTCATTCAACAAATATTTATTGGGTACCCACTGTATAATCTACCCTTTTAACTCTGAGGATGTAGATGGGAAGAGGGCAAACAATAAATCTATACTCATGGAAGTTACGTTCTAGGGGGGAAACCAGATAAATAATAAGCAAATAAATATTTATCTTATAATTTCAGGTAATAATAAATACTCTACAGAAAAATTAAACCAGGTAAGGGGTGATCTTAGCTAGGATGGTCAGCCAAGCCCTTTGGAAGGATCAGACCTCTGAACAAGGAGCTGAGCAGTTTGAGGGAGAGAGACCTGTAACATTTTGGGAAACCATTCCAGGCATAGAGGACAATAAAAACAAGAGCCTTGAGGTAGGGATGAGCCTGGTGTATTCCAGTCACATCAAGAAATCCAGCGTCAGGAGTTGTAAGTGTAGGATATGAGGTTATGTGTTGCTCTTGCTACTTGCTCCTCAAATTCCCACCTTCTGTCAGGTTGCGGAAACTTTTCAAATAAATGCCATTAAGTTCTCCCTGAAGAACAAAATGTTTCCTAAACTACAATGGTGGAGAATAGGATACTGAATTGGAGAATTATATTCCTATTTTTTTCATTATTGTTGGTATATAAAATGATTTCCCATATGGTTCTATAGTGAACGTGTGTTATTTTTTCCTGTGAGGGAAGAGAAGTGAGGATGGTGGTGCTAGTGGTTGACAAATCAAGACTTAGAACTAATTACAAAATAGAACAAAACATGTATTTCTAATTCCTGCCTCTTCTGATTTACTTACTAGCCCCCAACTCTCTCTCTCTTCACACACTCTCACTGAACAGACTGGGATCGAATGTTGTTTCTCCAATAGAATGTAGTTTCTGTGAGGGCAGGGGTTTGTTGATCACTGTATCCATGGTGATTTGAAAATAGTTTCTGAATGCATGTCCACACTCTGCCCAGCTTCATCTCCGTCCCTGTCATTTCCGTTTCCTCCCTTAAGCCTCCCAGACTAGGACACAGCTCTGAGAGGAAGACCCCGGGACACTCTGGGTCTTGCCAGAGAGCAGTTGTACAGTGCCAATCACACCCTCTCATCCTGAACATAATGTGCTACAGACCATTTCTTGGAAAAACCCCAATCCTCCTGGTACTGCTCAGCCACATTAACCTTTAGGTAACGGGCACTAAACTTGGGAACAGTTCAGTGGAGTTCCGAGTAATTAGAGAGGTGGCCACCTTCGTCCAAATAGTTCCTGTCATTGTTGAGAGTTTGTTCCAAGTAGCATAAGTGGTGGGCAGAGAGAAACACCCCACGCCTCCTTCTCCAAAGCCGGGGGATGTAGAAGCACTTCATTCACATCAGGAGAAAACGGGGCAGGCATCGGTGTCACAGAGAAGTCAACCTCTGGTTCTTGCCTGCAGGAGGTTTAAAATCTACCGAGAAAATAGGACTCATACAATGCCATTACACTAAATGCTAAATGAATAAAATCAATTTCATTGCCAAAGTGCACTGATTTCTAAACGTGTCTAACATGACATTAGAAAATAAATACTCGGGACATTAAAAATGGAGGTAAAGTGGATGTTGCATGGACATGCTCCCAGGAACAAATGGGAATTACAACTAAAATACAGAAAAAAGACATATGTAAAACTTTAGACAATAAATTTAAAAAATAAAATGCAGAAAAAATTCCTGAACAATCAACGGAAAACTCGCAGGAGAGAACCTTGATACTCGAGGACTGAAAGTGGAGACCGCATAGAGACTGACTCATTTTGTATATTGGAAAATAAAATAAAATATACAAAGAGGAAAAAAAGAAAATTTTATCTATGTTGATTCCTTAAACTCTAATTCAATTATTCTAATTCCTGAATATATAAAAAAGAAAAAGAAAAATAAGTACTCATGGATTCATGGAATTAAATTTAATTGTGTTATTTATCTAGAGGTATTACTGCTTATTTTTTAATCATATAGATTTTTATCATGATGAAATAATAGCCTTTCTAAATAAAAACACAAAGAAAAGGAGTAAGGAAGGAAATAAAAACTATTCATAATCTTTGAACCCAGAATGACCTCTCTTAACATTTTGGCTTATTTCCTCCCAGTTGTGTGTTGTTTTTTTTCTTCTTACAGAGATAAGATCAGATGGAATACATAATTTTATTTCCTATTTTCCTCTTAAGATCATGGCATGTTTTACATGTTTTTAAAACCTTAGTTTATTGGCTAAAAAATAATCAAATACAAGGTTTATTCATTCGACTTTGAACGCTTACATACGGCTGTATTACCTCAGACCTCACCAAAATGTCCCCGTTTTGGATGCTTCCCACGGTCTACTCTGCTTTCCTTTGGTCTGTTCCCTGGTCATGTAGGTGAGCAAATATCAAGAGGAGAATTCAGCAGAGAACATATAGGCAAGGTCCTCAGAGGCAGATGCTTAATGTATGCTCGTCTGCCCTTGCAGACATGTGGATTCTAGCTATTTGGCTGGGGTTTCTGTTCTCCAACAGGGCTCCTCTCAGGAAGTCAACTCTCAGTGGCCTTTCAGTTGACAGCCAAGAGGTGGGGTGACTGCTGTTAGCAGCGACGCGGGGGCAGAAACCTTCAGGGGCGACGGCACTGACAAAACCAGCGGAGCCAAGAGAAGGTAATGAAGTGACAAACCTGGCCTGACATGCAAAATGCAGGAGACAGACGCCAAGAAAATACACACCAACGTGCTGGCTCAGGAAGTCTGTCCAACAGCGGATTGCTTTTGCAAAGCTTTTCAGTTCCTAATCAGGGCCCTGTAACTAACAATTATATTTATCAGCGAATTGTTGTTGTTGTTTTAAAACCCATGAGCTCTGCTTCCTAAGCATTGTGGATGGCTTTCTAGCATTGCACTTAACATTTTATGATATCTGTTACGAACTAAAATATAGTGATAACTACTGCTTTTTGAGCATTTAGTATGTGTTATGAACGAAAGCACTCCCTGGATATGCAGCCACTCATTTTAATCCTCCCAATAAACCTATACAATATGCTTGCTCATTCCCATTCCCATATTATAGATGAGAAAACAGAGGCACGGGGAGGTTAGCCATAGTTAGCCAGATCCCATGCTTCTCAATACTCCAGTCTTTCTCCTTCCCTAAGTAACCCCCAAAAGGAACATGGTTGTGTCTTATTATCACATCTTTCACACTCACACTGATTTGAAAAAGGAACATGATCAACAAATAGTGTTGGCTTGAGTTGAATCAAGGCATCTTAGATATCCTTCTTCTCGTGTCCTTTTCTTTGCCCAAATAATACATATACACAGTTAAAAAAAATAGTGACAAAAGAAATAGAACAATTAAACTCCACCCCCTCCCTATATCCCTGAGCTCCCACCTCTTTCCTTTAAATCTCTTTTGGCGATTTATTCTGGTCTCCAGACTGCCAAATGGCTTATATTTATATCGATATTTCTTAGTGTATCACTTTTATACATTGTATTTGATATCCTTTATGAGACATGATCTAGCTTTTAAACCACTCTCCCATAATACATTAAGAATATTTATAATACCTAATAAAGTTTTTGTTAAATCAATAGTGTTTTAAGAACTGTGCATTATTTCCTGCAGAGCCAAGTATAAACTATGATTATTTTTTCATTTCTAATACAAATGTGTTTATAATTGCTTCTCTCTTAAAATTTGCTTTGATATCTATCTATCTATCTATCTATCTTTAATTTTCTTTCATTATTAATATTATTTTCTAATAGTCAAAGAGACCAGATAAAATATCAATTTCCTTTTTTCTCCCCTTTGGAGAATTCCTTCCCAGAGTATTTCATTCTCTTTCTCTCTCTCTCTCTCTCTCTCTCTCTCTCTGTCCCTAATTTTTTTTATTGATTTCAGAGAAAGAAATGGAGGAGAGAGAGAGATATAGAAACATCCATGGTGAGAGAGAATCATTGATCAGTTGCCTCCTGCATTCCCCCCACTGGGGATCGAGCCCACAACCCGGGCAAGTGCCTTGACCAGAACTTGAACCTTGACCTCCTGGTTCATAGGTCAATGTTCAATCACTAAGTCATGCTGGCCAGGCAGTACTTCATGCTATTGATCTAATGTGAACACCTTTCTCTCTAGGCTCATGGTTCAGTTTGTCACCTGGGAGTTAACCTTTCTCATCATCTGGATATTGTTTTACATTTTTTATTTGTGTTGGATACTCTATTTCATTGATCCTTTGTATTTAGTTAACTCTCATTTAACTAAAGCTAAACCTGGAGGATCAGATCAGGAAAGTGTTTATACTGGATCAAAAATTTAGGCAGGTGTGGAATTCTAGACTGAAACCCTTTCCTCTCTGAATTGTAAAAAAAAATTGCTTTTATGTTTTCCTCTCTTCTAATGTGGCAAATAGAAAGCCTGATGTCCTTCTGATTCCAATTACTTTGAGTATGACTTTCCCCCCTCTTTTTGACCATTTTGAGTGTTCTTATATTTGTTATTATGAAATATCCCAGTAGCATTCCTTGGTGTGTATCTTTTGATTGATTTTTAAAATCACTTTACAGAAGCATTTAGTCTGAAACATCATGTCCTTCAGATCAGGCAAACCTTCCCCTTCAAAAAAAATTCTTCTCATGCATTTTCTCTCTTCTCTCTTTCTGGAATTATTAACAGTTACATCTTAAACATTCTGGGTTGATCTAAATCTTTTTTTTCTCTCTCTCATTTATAATCCCTTTGTGTCTTTTATTCTACAACTAATGGCCCGGTATATGAATTCATGCACATTGAAAGGAAATTAATTAGAAGAAATATTTTAATATCGCTATTCACCCTTTCTCTATAATAGAAGTGTCAACCAAATTCATGATCGACAATGACAGATCAAAACACACGATTGGCGCCAGTGAGAGCTTTATATGCATGGTGCATGCGAGAGTCAACTTAGCCTTTTATATAGAGAGAATAAACTTGCTTAATTAGATCTGCTTTCTGATTTAGCTAAACTTTTTCCATGAAGCACCCCAACTTTTCTTTCAGGTAATTGTCAGCAACACAGCAGTAAATATCAACACGAAGCAGATTATTATTGTAGATCTCACAGTGAGAACAAGGGATAAAATATTTAACTGCAGCAGTGTTTGACTATATTCTGCACAGTGAGAAAACCTGCAGTCATTTTCAAGGTCCACCATTTCTTACTTCTTTTCAGTTGGGTCAAGTTTCTAAGCTTTCTAAAATTTCCATTTTTCCAGCTAATGAAAAGAAAATAGGATTCCACCGAGTCTCCTATCTACCTACTCCAGGACTTCTGTGAGGATCAAATGAGATGAGGCATGGGAAAATGCTTCACAGACATTTGGTTAAAGTGTGAAATGGCTATAAAGCAAGTCATGTTCCTGGGCTGAAGAAATTCCAAGGAGGCTAGTTGCTAGGGAGAGGAAGCCAGGTGTTGCTATGTGACGTCATTACCCGGTGCCCACAGCCACCAGGCTGGGCTGAGCTGTGGGCCGCATTTTGCGCCATGGGGTCTCAGCAGCATCAGCTGCTATTTGGTGGGGTGTCGCTCCGGGGTGGTGGCGGGGCCTGTGTCCCACTTGGGGGAAGCCGAGTGTTGCTTTGTGGGCACCAGGTCCGCGGAGTCGTTTCTCTGTGAATGGCCAGTGCGTGTCACGGCAGCTCCTGCATTGAGCATCTTTGCCCTGGTGGTCAGTGCATGTCATAGTGACCGGTCGGACACTTAGCACATTAGCTTTTTATATATATAGATTTTTTTTAAGAGTTTCAGGATATCCTCACTTAGCCTACCTATTAAATATTTTCATTTCTACTCAGTATGCTAATTGTGGCTTTACAGTTGTCTGCAGGTTTCCAGAGAGACTCCAGGGGCTGACAACAGGAGTTACAGGTCCACTAAGGAGATGTTAAAGGATGATGAAACCACAGGGTAACTAGTTTAGTGAAAAAAAAAAAAGTTGAACTTATAAGACTGAAATCAGGAAATTATTTATTTTTTAAAAACCATACTCTGTCAACCACATTATTTTTGATATTTTCTTCCTGCCTTTGAAAGAAATTTGAGCCATTTCCAGGTATTAAAAATAGTCTCAATCAGACAATTGCCTCCATAGACAACTGGGGACATCATGCCTGGCTAGAGGTCCTTTCCAGAGGACTCAACTTCTGCTCCTTTCCCTAGTTTCCACCTGCGACCTGTGGGAAGCACAAACCTTTGCTCAACACCAGTGGGATGCAGTATACTCTCACGGTATCCTTTTTCCTCGTTCTGCTGTTGGGGCAATTAGGTACCAACTACTGTGTTCCATCCCAAGCCCCCTGGAAATTTTAGGGAGATATATGAAAACATCTTGGAGTGTTTCTCTATAAGTTAATTTCCTTATCCCAGAAGGAAATGAGCAATAAGAACACACTGGTAAGTCACTCTAAAGAAATTCTCACTAATGGCCTTTGTCCACAAATCTCACCTTCTCTCATACACGGTTAAGGTGGGTGATGATAAGGGATGCAAAACTATCTCAAATTCTCTTATGTGGACTCATAAGAGAATATGAGGTAGTGATCTGGAAACTGTTGCTCTTGGATTTAGCTCAAACTGAGACCACAAGAAAATTTGAATTTAACATCTTGTTTCACTTTAGCATTTTTATTTCCAATAGCTCTTTATTCTTTCAGTTTCTTGCTCTTTATTGACATACAATATCTTCAAAATTACCTGAGACTACAAACTAATAATTTTCATTATTTTCTTTCATTGCCTTTATTATCTCTGTTTCTTTTAGGTTCCTCTTTTGTTTGTTTTCTTTTGCTGTCTATTTTACATCAGAAGCGTTCCTTAAATGCCCGGGGATTCTTGATGGTCTCTTGTCACTTAAAAGTGAGGTACTAGCATCTGAGTGGTGTTTTGGCAAGGAAGATAAACTTATGGTTAAATTTATCACATGTAACTGGAAAGTCTCTTGGACTTTGGGATCATAAATTTACTTTAATTTTTAAATCTTATCACCACATTAATCCATTTTAGGCCTATGGTTTGCATTTTTTTTCTTCCAGTTCTTCCTTGTGGTGTGGGAATAAGAGGTCCAGCAAAAAAAAAACAAAAAAACAAAAACAAATGTAACCCTTAATTATCCAGGATAGCACAGGGATTCTGAAAATTTTCTGAACCACACCTTTCCAAGTTATGGGCAAAATATCTTATATCCAAATGGAAGAAATACAATGTATCAGCCCAAGTTATGGCACCTACTTTCCTATTCCATTCATACCGTCACAGTTCTTATTTTGGGGGATTTCGAATAAAAGTTGGGTATTTAAATTGAATAGATTACTATTAAAGATATGGTCACTCCCAGATTACTTCTGTTGAGGATGAATGCTAGGGCACAAATGGATGAAATCATCTTTTGGGTAAACATGCCACATTTTCAGAATCAAACTGTGGTAGATTCTTTTGAAAAATGGCCACAGCAATCCCCACCGCATCTCATGTGTCTTTTTTGCAGTATGGCTATGCCGTCCCTCCCACCCAGAGTCTATTTCCCCTCCTCTTGAATCTGGGCTGGCCCTTTAACTTGCTTTGACCAATAGAATGTGGTAAAAGTGACACTGTGAGACCTCCAGGGCCAGATTGTCAAAGATCCTGTGGCTTCTGTGTTTGTCCTAAGCCTCCAAGTAGCTAAAGCCCTGTTGGAGAGAGAGGCCACATGTAAGAGCAGGAGGCACCGCTGCCCACAGATAGGACCAAGGCCCCAACATGTACATAAGGCCCCCTTGATCCTCCATCCCCAATAATGTTCAGATGTCACCTGAAACAGAGACAAGCTGTACTTGCTGCATCCAGCCCGAATTTCTGACCCACAGAATCATAAGCAATAAAATGGTTCAGGTTTTAAGTCATTATCTTGGGGGCAGTCACACAGCAATGGATAACTGTGACTAACTCACTTTAAAAGAAGCATTCGGAGCAGAGATTCACGGCTCACGCAGCATTTGGGGTGTCTGTACTTATGTGTACTTTTCACAAGATGGAGTCCACAACATCTGATTTCTACAAGAGTCTTATCTCCGGAAAGACCATAAATATTGATTTACAGGTCATTCAAAGTTAAATACAGTATCAATGCAGGTTTTAGTTTTTGTTTATAAAAATAACAACATGCTTGTACTATTATAAAAAATGAGATTACAAAATTAAAGATTGTCTCCAAAGCATGGTAAAAGTCTATGTGCATATCCTCCCAGAGTCCATAAATATTAAGAATCTATTGGGAGAAATTAAAATGGCAAATGTCTACCTATATATGTGTGTTTCTAGGTGTATATGTATATTCACATATAAATGATTTGCTTTGCTCAGTATGAAAACTAGACCTTTGAACTATGTATTACAAATAATGTTGTTTTCTGACTTTTGATGAGAGCCTAATATTGTTTTGTGGTCAAATATATCAATATTTTGCTTTATAGCTCCTGCATTTCATGTCACTCCTAGAAAGGGTTCTTCCTTCTTTAGCATAAATTACATCAATGATATCTTTTGGAATTTTTGTAGAATCAACTTTTCCCCCCATAACAGTTATTTATCCCTCAATGGTTTATCTGAAGTTTATTTTGGTGGAAGGAATGAAGTAGGAAGCTTGCTTTATTTTCTCTCCCAACCTTTATTAAATAGAATATCTTTTCATCACTCAGTTGAATGGCCATCCAATACACTGATTTTCCATACATATTGGACTCAACGTCAGTTGAATGGCCATCCAATACACTGATTTTCCATACGTAGTGGGGTTACCTCTAGATTCAACATTACCCCACTCATCTTGCTACTCCTATACCAGTAACTCTGTTTTGATTGATATTGCTTATCATGCAGTTGATTAGATGGAAAGGAGATCCTTTCTTCTTTGTCTCCTTTTACAAACTTTTTTTCCTTTAACTATTAACATCTTTTTAATTTTATCAGATGAACTTAAGAATCATTACATCAATTGTGCATCAATTGTTCTCCAAACATCTTTTATAGTATGGAAGGCATCACATTGAACTCCTCAATCATTCTGGGGAGAAGTTACAACTTTACTAGTAAAACAGCGAACACTCTCACCCAAGAACAAGATCTAGTTGCATTTATCCAAGAACCACAATGACTTCTGACACAATTTCTTTCGATCTCTGTTAAATTTATCTCCAGATATTTTAACTTTTTTGGGTAAAAAGTTTACAATACAAATATCCAATTACCCCTGGCTTGGAAGAAGTAGTTACCTTACTGTTCTATCCAAGTAAACACCCATGGTTTCCCCCCATATGTGTCAAAGGCATTTCAGTCAAGTTCCCAAAGTCTAAATGTGTCACACATAACTTTTAATGAGTCATCTGTCCTGTTAAGCTCAGAGATAATTGCATTTGACAGCCTCGATGGTTTCCAAACTTGTCCCAGGCTTCCTGTGCCCAATACTAAAAGGTCTGCTTGTTAAATTGAGGCAGATCTGCACATAGATGCTGTAACACTTAGAAAAACTGCCCCTAAAGGGAAGCCCAGAGATCCTTTGATGGGCTTATACAGCTCACAAGTAAAAGGAGAATATAAAGGAAAAAACACTTTTAAATATCAACGTTGTGTGGATACCTCAAAATTTCCCAGGTACAAGCCTCTGTTCTGTAAATCAAAGTGTTTTGAAGGGATTAGGTGATGAACATCGAGGCTTTAACTGGGATCTTTATGCTTCAAGACTGAAAAAAAAGAAATACTTGGATGAACTTACTGGAAAAGAAGCCAAATAATCCCTCTGGTGCAAATATGTATGTAAATCTGAAATTTCAGAAAAAGGCCCTTTAGTACTTTTTTGAGAGACATGGTAACATCAGTAATTCTACCCATGGACCCACATAAATGAAAACCTGAATTCTAAATAGTACTTTGGCACTAGAAGTAAGACATAAGAATTTAGAAGCAATAAAGTAGATATTTGACATGATGAATAATTTACAACTCAACGATATGGGGGTGGCACAGTGCAAGGAAATAGCAGAGGGGAAAGGATGTAGGAAACACTGGTGAAGTGGGTTGGTCAATTGGTATGAAGCCAGAGCAAGAAGGCCCCTCAATGGCCAGTCTTTAGATTGTGTGTTTTGGTCTTAGTGAGCTTCTTTTCTGGAGTCCTAATAGATCAGTTCCCAAAGATGATCAGACAGAAATTCAAACTGAAGCTGGTGTGAGACATAATGCAGAGAAAACAAGCTTGTGTGGGTAGTGGTAAGATCTTATGAACCATTTTAATTTACTACAATATTTTGAGAAAAAATAGGGAAGGTATGAGGGAAAAAGAAAACGCCCTAATCTTCTTTACAAAAACATCTTGGCAATCTCTGATGACTGTATAGATGTGTGTGTGTGTGTGTGTGTGTGTGTGTAAAGGGACCCTAAAGTTTAGGAACTGGGGGTTAGCAGGTTCCAGAGCTTGGGGGATGAGCAGGTTCAGAGGTATCTCAGGACCCCATGCCTTGGTCTTTTTTAGATTGATGTATCAAAAGATCCAAAAGCAACATACCAATTAGCAAAAAGATGGTCCTTATCACTTTCATTTTCAGTTGCTGATTACAGAGAAAATATCCACACTATTCCGAAATAGGCTGATATGCAACAAGCCTTTGACCTCCCAAATTAAGTTAGGTTATCAAGATATCTCCAGTTACTTGCTGCATGGAATAGTTCCAGGCTATGTCACCTTTTCAAAACAATAATAATTAAAAAAATGGCCTGAGTGTGTATCCTGAATAAATAAATGTCTGAAATCCACACAGTGCAGAATCCACTGTCAACATTATTTTTCTGTTCTGGAATGTAAAACTCCACAAACACAGTGTTCACTTCATCCTCAGATTACATTCCCATCATGACCCGTGCCTTTTCAGGCGGTGCGGAGCTCTGCTGTTGAGGAGAAGGAACTCCAAACTGCCACGTGTGTGGCATCACGTGGAACTGAGTTCTTAGGCCTGTGGGGGACAGACCCTCAATGGTACTTGACCACTCCTCAATCGTGGTTGGTCAGAGGAGCTTGTCTGGGATGAGGGATAGAGAATGGGTGCAAACTTGGAAAGTGATGAGGTGGGAAGTCTAGGTAATGAGTTTATGAGAGTCCTACCCATAATGCATCAGTTGAGTTCAAAATATTCAAGTTCTCTCACCCATCGGAACAACGTGGCCATTCCACAGGAGGAAAACTAGTATTCCTTCCCGTGAATGAGATTAATACTATTAAGAAAATTCCATGATTTACTAATTAGGTGGGAATTGCCTATGTCATCAAACTATATCCCTGAAGGATCATGGGGCTGTGATGGTAGGAACATAGGATCACATGGATGAGAGGGTCTGAAAACATTTATGAAAATTTCACTGTTTCTCATTTTTCCTCCTCCCCCCACCCTTTTAGAAGATAAAACAGTGCTGGTACCATTAATTTAAACCTATCATCTGTCATAAAAGAATGTCCTTTCATCTCCCAGGCCTGAGAACACAAATGTAATGACCCAATATATCATTAAAACACCATCTTTAATATTGTAGTTAATAAGAATTAATAGCAAAATCAGGTCTTCTTAAATCTACCTTATTACTCAGTAATTGAGCACAAACATGGAGTTGAGGGTAAAGATGTAGGATGAATTACCATAAATGCTGGGCACTGCAAGAGTTAAAATAAAAGGATGGTAAGTGGACACAGAGAGAAAAGGACATTAAGGATATTGCCTAAGGACAATGCTGAAAATAATCAAAACCTTCCTGAAATTCCCTCTGTCTTGCAGGTCATGAGAGAGTCTCAAGATGATAATTTTAAAATATGGGGGCCACCTACAATTTTGCTTAGAACTGTTATAGTTGCCACATGGTTGGGTGGACATCATCCTTTTGGAAAAACCAAATAACTCTGCATTTCCCCCCCCCCTAAAGAGTCTCTTCTTTAATAAGGACTTGAGCAGATCCCTGTCATTATTCTAGATAATAGATTGCCTATACATACATTTTCAAGTGTAATGACACTCTTGCTTATTAAAGACCTCTCAGCTGAAGGGGCAGAATATTATGAACTGGCCGAGCCATTCATTTTCTTGAATATGTTATTCAGTATTTTATGCTAAACCAGCAATACACCATCCATTTTAGTACAATGATCCTTATGTTCAATAAAATTGAAGTGTCGCATCATAAATCATTATAGTTATTTATTTTACATTAGACACATTAGCCACTATATTCCATAATCTATTACAATAAGGTGGATTTAAATGTACCCCAAGGAACTGCAATAATAACTCGAGAACCAAATATAGCAATTTATGGATAAAATATGCTTAACCTAAAACTGCACGAGCTATCATGATGGCTGTGAACTCTGAGTGGAATTTAGTGCTGATGGTGACTGAACTTGGCTATACATAGCAAGAGAAGGAACTGTCAGACTTTCCACAAATGTTCTCTTCATTAGTTTCAAAATGTATAAGATTAAAAATTACACAATTAATCAGTGAGACAGACAAAATGCACTGGGGGAAGGCATGCTCAAATAAAACTTTTTCTGTTTAACATATGTTCAAGATCTTTAGTTGACTGCTCAACAGGATGTCTATTGTTTCTAACAATAGTGGTGTCCTGGAAACTTCATCAAATTTAGACTAAAGACACTAATTCCAAAATTATGAAAATTCAGACAGAGGCCAGGTGGTGTGAAGAAAAGGGTTTGCACATCTAATTAGTAGTGTAAATAAAATGCCAGGAGAAGGTTTCTATACCAGAGAATTGTCTAAAAGCATCCTTACGTTTGTAGGAGGCATCCTTTCACTGGTAATTGAGATGATAATAACAGTCTTAATCAACTGATGAAAAGTTTTCTAATGATCTCTTCTAGATAAAATTTTATTGGTCTACTCCATTTTTCTATAGGTATATAAAAGCAATAAAATTGTGTCCTATACTCCGAATTCTCCACCAATTCTCCCTAATTTCATATCTATCCATTTAGTCATAAATAGTGAGGCCCTTTTTTGTTGTTGTTAATCCTCAACCAAGGATATTTTTCCATTGATTTTTAGAGAGAGTGGAAGGGGGGGGGGACGGAGAGAAAGAAACATTGATTGGTTGGATTGAGCCTGCAACCGAGGTACATATCCTTGATTGGAATCGAACCCAGGACCCTTCAGTCCGAGGGCCAAAGCTCTATCCAATGAGCCAAATTGGCAAGGGCAATAGTGAGGTCTTGTTTGTAATTTAGGCAAATGATTACTATCCACGCTACTGACACTCTTGGGCAACTCTCTTGGCAATGTCAAGTCTAGTGATCATAAAAATGAGGCTGGCTTTATTATATTACCTCATATGAAGTACTTGCTGTTTAGGATTATTTAAAAAATGTATTCATTGCCGCATTCAAAATGAGATAGCATGGCCCAGAACTGCCAAGGTCAGTTCTTCCTCAGGAAGTTAGAGACTAGATTAAATTTCCTTCTTAAAGGTCACTCACCTATCCTTCCACCCACCCTCCTATCCTGCCCCCTCCATCTCTCCCTTCCTTCCTTTCATCCAAGCAACTAATAATCAACCAGTGACCCAGCTAATAAATATCCAACATCTATTTACTGCCTTCTCTGTGCCAGACACAAAGTAGGCACTAAGGATACACTGAAGAACAAGACAGAGCAGCTCCTTTTGTAACAAGCTACAGTGAAGGGCCATGATTGTGCAAGCTCATTTAACCTCCCTGAGCATTGTGGGTAGGTTCTGTGACTTTAAGCAAAATGACATATAACAAAACCAGTTTTATGAAAAGGTTAACTGACATAAACAAGAGTTAGGTTTCCACTGCATCTCATCAAACAGAATGGGGCCATTCCATGACCTGCTATACCTTCAGCGATTACAATATTTTAAATCTATGCAAAAGTATGTTTTTTTCACACCACTTGAATTATCAAAAAATTATGGTTAGTTACGAGCTTTCCCTCAGTCAACAATTATAGAATTGTAAGTTCATACATAACGTAAAATTCTGAGGGGAAAGAGAGAACCTTGTTTGACTAACTGACCTGATGTGAATGATTTATTCTCTTTGCTCCTCATTTCTTCATCGGCACAATAAGGGGGCTAACCAGGGAGTTTCTAGGATCCCTTTTCAAATTATAGAAATGTATAATTTTTGCTGTCCCTTTAATGAAAATGTCTCAACTACAAAAAAAAATGGACAAAAAAGAGGTACAAAATTTCATCATTGTCATATTTGTTAGTCTTTAGCAATACTATTTGTACTGTTTTGTCTTTTCTTTTTACCACTTACTACTAACATCCAATTCGTTGTTCTCTTATCCATTTGCAGTCTAGGCTATGCTTGTAAAAATTGTCATCTGATTATAGTGCTAACACCAGATTCGTTGTCACTATTTTAATCCTCTTTCAGCATCAGCACCATCCTGGGTTTTGTCTTCTCCTAATATATTTGAATTATGTATTATTTCCCCCAGGCATGCTTTTCCAAATAAAATAAAATTTCATTTTCTGTTCCAGTTCTAATCCACTAGAGTCCTTGGCTTAAAATATTTATAAATAGCACTTTGTATCATTTTTTATAATTTGGCCCTATTACATGTATTATATCTCGTGCTTTCATGGGCTCTAAATTGTGCTCACCCACAATTAAGGCATTCTTCTAATACAATATGTCACCCTTTGTGTGATTGTCAATTATGGAGAAAAATGACACTCCCTATCTCTCAATAAATAGAATAAAAATTATATAAATATATATGCAAAGGACATATGTTATAACTAGAGGCCTGGTGCATGACATTCGTGCACTCTGGGTGGGTGGGGGGGTCCTTCAGCCCAGCCTGCACCCTTTCACAGTCCGGGAGCCCTTGGGGGATGTCTGACTAACGGCTTAGGCCCACTCCCCACTCCCCACGGGGAGCAGGTCTAAGCTGTTAGTCGGACATCCTTAGTGCTGCCACCACTGCTGTGCTCGCCAGCTGTGAGCCCGACCTCTGGCTGAGTGGTGCTCCTGCATTGAGCGTCTGCCCCCTGGTGGTCAGTGCATGTCATAGCAACCGGCTGTTCCGCCATTCGGTTGATTTGCATATTACCCTTTTATTATATAGGATGGCCCTCAGATTAACCTGTGGGCTCAAACATATAAAATGTTTACTGAAGACATTAGGCATCTCTCTACATGAAATATTAGGCCAAAGTTGGATATACATAAACATTCCTAAGCATATTCTTTTAAGTAGAAAATAGAATACAGAGCAGGGGCCAGTTAGGAAAACAATTCCATTGTAGTTGAGCCAGTGGGATGAATTTAATACAGCAACTAGTCACAATGTTTTCTAAGAGCTGAATGCTGAATAGGAAGGTGGTAGAGATTAACATAGGTATGAAGCCGCTACCTGTCCTGAGGCTGGAGGAATAAAAGGAAGAGATGGTGCTTACAAAGGCCTTCCCATCTCTTGCCAGTGGCTCCTTTAGGCCAAACCAAGCTGGGAGCAGTCAATTGAGAGGCAAGTTAGTGAGGCCCAGGCTTAAGGGACTCTCACTATGTAGACCCCTTATACAAGGCCTGGGAAGGGAATTATTCTCCAGGACACCACTGACAAACCAAGGTGGCAGCATAAGGAACTTAGACTGCCTTCAAAATCTCACAATTGACAATGGCCCTAAAAATTTATATAACCATATTAGTAGTGAATTGATAGTATTACAGACACTATCAACAACAACAAATATATTTAAAACAAAAAACAAAACAAATGAATTGAGAATAAAAACTTTGCTAAGTTAATGATAAAAACTTATTCCAATCAGCATACTGAATTATATGTCTGCCTTTTTTCTATATAAATTTATCGTCAAAGGGAAAGACAAACAAAGAGAATAAAGGCAAAAATTCCAGGAAAAAACAAATTATGAGAGACATATCTCAATAGTTAATACAAATATTATCTTAATTTTCCAGCTTTGTATTTTTGATTTGTTCTGTTTTTTTCCTCATTCTAAGTACATTTTTAAAATTTGTAATTTGCTGTGATTTTTTCCTCATTAAAATTTTGTACATAATCCTGTGTTTTACAATTTTGAACTATTTTTATATAAGAGAGTCCCCAAATGGCATAAATTTCAGGCCCTACAAATCTGCTGACAAAGGAGCTTGGGAAATGTACTTCAGAGCAGTTGCCTTGTGTGACACCAAGTAGAACAGGGGAAGGATGGGAATGAATCTGAGAGCCAATGGGCAGAAGACAAGCACTCCAGGATCTTAAGGAGCTCACAGTTTCTTTGTGAGGGTAGAGAAAAGACTTGGAAATTACACAATCAGAGATAACGACTGACATCATACCAGGAAATGGAGGAAGCCCAGCTGCTTCCTATATTGGGCACCGCCTCCCCCACTCCAGCTCAAAATGCTGATGGTGGGTTTTTAATGGTACCACTGACCCATATGCCATAGCTATCCCCAGAGGCGAGGTGCAGTGTGGCTGTTGCAAGATGAACCACGCTCATGTGTGTTCCTTTGAGTCACTAGCTGTCACATCTGAGGCTAGTTCACCTCCATTTGATTGGAGGAGCCAGAGTCACTCATTCATAGCCTTGATGCTAGGGAGGCTTGGAAACCACATGGGTTTCCTTATCCTCATAAGATGGAAACTTACAAAGAAAACAATAATGTTGAAAGAAAAAAAGAAGATCCCAAATATCCACTATACAGTGGAAATAAAAAGAAAAGCTTAAAGAGTGAAAACAATCTGCTCATGTTCACATGACTAGAAATGGATAGAACTGGGAGGCTGCCTCAGACCTGGGGACACAAATTCAAATGCCTGCAGAATCCAATGAGTGATGAAAAAAACCAACTAATCTTTGGTCTCCAGGACTGGGTTGACAATAGAGAGTGGTAGTGACTGTGGCAAACTAGAGAACTCATGTTTACAGGAAGGGACAGCTGTTCCTAATGAGGCAGACATGTCGATTTTTTAAAAAGAGAACAAAAATCTTGATTTTACTATGAAATGCCCTTATTTTTAAATGTTGTTAAAAAATCTTTTTTAACTTTATAAATATTGTTTGGGCCATACTTATGCAAGCTCATTTGCTACTAGATTATGACTTCAGGCTTCTATTTGCAATGTTTGCTCCAGAATGAGCCTTTGCCCACTCAATTACATTGCCACATTGCCTCTCTTCAGTAGATAGCATTTTATACACCCACTGTTAACTCCCAGGCTTTGCTTTGCCTCTATAATTGGCCAGACTGGAGTTAGGAGGAACTGTTTTTAGTTACCTTTAGGCCACATAAACTTGAACGAGTCCTTCAACTTCTCATAATATTAGTTTCTCATCTGTAAAATGAAGATTTTTTTTTTAAATCCAGTCTTCCTACCTCCCAGGGTTGTAATGGAAGTCAAATAAAATCTGAATGTTTTGAAAACCATCATGATCTACAGAAAAGTCAGTCTATTATTTTAATGATAACCTTAATGTTCCAAAAGCTAATTAGCCAAAATTTCCCCTTTCCATTTATAGAAAATACCACATTAATTTTTCTT
Source organism: Myotis brandtii (assembly GCF_000412655.1). NCBI lineage: Eukaryota > Metazoa > Chordata > Mammalia > Chiroptera > Vespertilionidae > Myotis > Myotis brandtii. The sequence goes on along the minus strand of NW_005353477.1, from coordinate 71,310 downwards.
CTGTCTCTGAGTCTACCCCCATCCTCCTTGGCATTTCAAAAATGACTGCCTTGAATTCACCAAGTTCATTAACTACTTCCCCTTACACCGCGGGAAACAACTCATCTGTCCCAATATACATCTTGAACACAGCATTTATTTTTTCACGTATCTCCTTAATTTGTTTCTCCTTGTCCTTTTTTTTTTTTTAACCAAGTACAACTGTAATGAGGTTTGTTTTCACTTGAATTTGTCTTTGCAGACTGGAAACTCACTAGCTTGAACGAGGAGAGGGAATTACTGAGGAGGTCAACTGGGAGCCAGGGCGAGGGCAGCTTGAGTGTGTGTATCCATATCCCCACTGTCATTCCTCACGTTCTTTGAGAGTTTGTGTCATGAACCTGAACTGTCTATGTCCCATGTGTGCCCTGGGGAAAGCCATTCTCATTGAAAGGCAAAATAAACCCATCACTTATGTGAAGAATAGAACCCATTTGGCGCTGGTATTCCTTTCCATGATTCCCTTCTCCACATGTTTGGTTGCAGCATAAGCCTCACCCCCGGCTTCTCAGTGGAAGCCCTTGATTGATCCATTCATATTGACATGGCAATATCTGCCACCAACACAAGCAATGTCCAGGGAGGTACATCTATAATTTGATACGGTAGCTACTGTTCATTAAATAAAAACTATAAACAAGGAGAGAATCTGTGATAAAAGGAAAAGACCCAGATGGGCAAAGCTTTTTTTTTTTAAAGCTATGGAGGTATTCTTGATTGCAAAGGAAATGTATATACCCATCATTACACACCTAGATAGTATAGATGGCTGGTATGTTATCTTTCAAAATCCATGTCAGTGGACTCTTCCAATAACTGTCCACATAGGGCTAGTCAGAATCTGGTCCTCACTCCCACTGCCTGTCTGGTCTTGCCAGGTGAAACACCATTCTGTTTTCACAATCACCACATTCACCCTCTCTTTGTCTTCCCTGACATTGTGCTCCCATCTGACATGCCCCTCTTTGAATCCCTTCTCGTGTCTAGGATCTAAAATCCTTCCAAGCTGGGCACAAGTTCAGTGCCCTTCATGAAACCTTCCTTGATCATCTTCATCCCCATTACACCTCCCTTTCCCTGATTCTGACCCACAGTGTCACACCTTCTGTCATGCCCTGGTACCTACCTGCTTGTTTCATTTGTCAAATTGAACTTTAAGTTTAGGGCCATTGGGTATACTTCTACTCTAATCTCCAGAGTGCATAGTCCAAGCAGAGCTTGGCACAGAATAGTAGCTCAGTAAAAAAAAATGATTTATATGCAAATTCTGACCTTGGGGGGTTTCACCACAAAGGGCAATTGCTTATATCTCCAGGCTTTCAGGAAGAAAAACATCCTAGCAGACACAGGTGCTCATGGATGTAACATTTCCTCCGGAAGTGGTGAGCACACTGTTTCTGAAAGCATTCAAGTAGAGGCTGGACTCCACTGGCATAAATGGTCTAGAGTGGATTTAAGCATGACTGGAAAGGGATAAAGGAAATAGTGGCCCAGACAGGTAGAGTGGTCAGCCCAAAGTCATACAGTAGGCAAATGGCAAAACTAGCACCTAACCTCTGGCACTTCTACCCCAAGCCGGGATCCTCTCTGATGTACTCCCTGGTAATCACACACTGGGAGAATCTCAGGCTGAACATGTTGCATTCTGTCTGCCACGTTATTTTTGGAGGAGTCCAGGTCTAATGTGGCCTTTACATTAAATGAGCAAACCCTCTATTTCTACAGGGTAGAGACTGTTGTGTTGTTCACTGTGATAGCCCAAGTGCTTTTTATATAGTAGGTACCAAACAGTGAGCTGCCCAACGTTGAATGAATGAGTGCCTGGAAAATGTGATTAGCAGTCAGATATGCTAGGCTATGTTGTAAAAATAACCCCTAATTCTCAACCACTTGTAAAACCAAAGGGTTATTTCTCACTCAGGTTCTATGTCCATCCTGACTTAGTAGCGACTCTATTCCACGCTACCTTATTCTGAGACTCAGATTGACAAAACAGCCCCCATCTTCAATGCTGCAGGTTACAATGTGTGTGTGTGTGTGTGTGTGTGTGTGTGTGTGTGAGAGAGAGAGAGAGAGAGAGAGAGAGAGAGAGAGAGAGAGAATATGAATGAGAGAGGTCTCCCTAAAGGCTTCTGAACTGGCATTTAAATGCTTGGCCAGGAAGTGACATGCATCACTTCCAAATTCACAATTCATTGGCCAGATTTCATCATATGGCCCGCCCAACCATAGGGATCCAGTAAGGGTAATCCTACTATGTTGCCAAAATCAGTGAACAGCATTTGTGACTCCCATTAAGTATCTTTGCTTTTAGTTTCTTTCCTTCAATTTCAAGTAGGTAAAGTAGGTTGGAGAAGAGTACATAGTCTAAAAGAAGCCACCCATTTACACGGATAGATGAAGGGAGCAAGAATTAGAGAAATTTGTCTTCGTCTTTCCCAGTTAAGAAGCAATTCTCAGATGTCAAGGAATCAGGTTTCCTTGTAAAAGGATACAGTTCAGGCAGGTAGGTCTGGGGGTAGAAAAGGGACCAAGGTAGAAACAATAGCAAGATGATTTCCTACGTATCAGTTGATGTTATGGACTGAACGTTTGTGTCCCCATCAAATTCATATGGTGAAGCCCTAACTCCCAATGTGATAGTAATTGGAGGTGGGGCTTTGGGGAGGTAATTAGGTTTAAATCAGGCCATGAGGGTGGGACCCTCATTATGGGATTATTCCCCTTTAAGAAGAGGAAGACAGAGAGATCTCCCTTTCTCTCTTCATGTGTACACACCAAGAAAAGGCCATGCAAGGACACAGTGAAAAGGCAGCCACCAACAAACCAGGAAGTGGGCTCTTACCAGGAACCAAATCTGCCAGCGCCTTGATCTTGGAATCCCCAGCCTCTAGAACTATGAGGAAACATGCCTGTTGCTTAAGCTACCCAGTCTATGCTATTTTATTATAGCAGCCTGGGCTGACCAAGACAGTTGATTTCATTCGCAGTCTGAATCAACAGTGAGATGGGGGTCTCCACAAAGGCAAACTAAAGTTTAGTTTACAGTAACAGCAACATACCTGCTAGAATGATGGAGGCTGTGAGTCTACCTAGCTCCACATTGGGAGAACCACAGCTGGAATATTGCATTAGTGCCCGGTGGTGGATTAATACATCCAGAGGAATGTGACTGGGTTAATAAAGGACTCACTACTCTACTATGAAAGGAACAGAGGAAGCAAACTGGAGTACCTATCAGAGAAGAAAACACTCAGGGAGAAAAATAACAAGTTTTCCATACGTGAATGATTACTGTGTTGAAGAGGGCTCACACCTGTCTCTATGTCTGCAAAGCAGAGGAATATAACCAATGAAAAGAACCTACAAAGAGATAGATTTTTACTTGATACAAAGAAGAATTCCTAATAGAACTATCAAAATACAGAATGGCATATTTGGGGATGTGATAGTTTTCTCAATACTGGAAACGTTATTGAGGATAATCAAACATCAGTCAGTTGGGAAATAGGACTAAGTGATTTCTAAAACTCCACCTCATTCAAGAATCTATGGTTTTGAAACACCAATCAGAAAGAATATATGCACCCCTATGTTCATAGCAGTGTTATTTACAATAGCTAAGATCTGGAAATAGCCTGAGTGCCCATTAGTAGATGAATGGATTAAAAAAAACTGTGGTACATTTACACAATGGAATACTATGCAGGTGTAAAAAAGAAGGATCTCTTACCCTTTGAGACAGCATGGAGGGACCTGGAGAGTATTATGCTAAGCAAAATAAGTCAGTCAAAGAAAGACAAGTACCTCATTAGCTAGCTCACTTCCATTTGGAATCTAATAAACAAAATAAACTGATGAACAAAAAAGATCCAGAGACATTGAAGCATACAACAGATTGACATATTTCAGAGGGAAGGGGTGGGATGAGAAGCGATTAACCAATGAATTTATATGAATATATGCATAGTACATGGACACAGACAAGAGTGCAGGAAGACCTGGGGAGTGGACGGGAATGGGATGGAGCGGGTGAACTGGGAGTATAACAGGGGGCATCTGTAATACTTTTAACAATAAAGATAAATTTAAAAAATAAATTCATGATTTAAGCTTCTCTTACACTCACTGCTCAGGACACAGATCTGAAAAGCAGCAGCACCTACTCGGGGCCACCATCATGCAGGAGAAGATTTTGAAGGAACACAATATTCTAAGGCATGGACTGGCAAACTTTTTTGCCAAGGGCCAGACAGTAAATACTTTAGACTTTGCTGGCCATACAGTCTCTGTCACAATTAGTCAATTCTGCTGTTACATTACAAAAACAGCCATAGACAGTATGTAAAAAAAAGGATGTGGTTGTGTTCCAATAAAACTTTATTTATAAAAGTAGATGTCAGCATCTACACAATGGAATACTACACTGCAGTAAAAAAGAAGGAATTTTTACCATTTGCAACAGCATGGCTGGAACTAGAGAGCATTATGCTAAGCGAAATAAGCCAGTCAGAGAAAGATAAATATCACATGATCTCACTCATTTATGGAATATATTGCACAACATAAACTGATGAACAAAAACAGATCCAGAGACAGAGCAGCATCGATCAGACCGTCAAACCTCAGAGGGAAGGTAGGGGAGGGTGGGGATAAACAACAGGGGGGTGAGGACATGAGTGGGGGGGTGGGAGGGGCAATGGGGGGATAAGGACACATATGTAATACCTTAATCAATAAAGAAAACACACACACACACACATACACACACAAAGTAGGTGTCAGGTCGGATTTGGTTCATGAATCATAGTTTTCCAACCCCTGCTGGGGATGCAGAGAAGGATTCTAGCTAAAGAAGCTGCTTATCCGAGACATCTACACTTGCTGAGTGCCTCATCCTCCTTCTAGTAATAAAGACACTGAAGCCAAAATGTCAGAGGATCTATTCATTTCTGTCCGAAGCCAAGGAAACTAAATAGCCTCTGGCTTAGCAAGAGGTAGAGAGAGCTCTGAAGAAAGCACAGATATTTGTGATAATGGCTTGAAAACACAAGAGAATATAGTAAAAGAAAATGGGTTTTTAGGAAAGGGATTTTTGCTTGGCTTTCAAACCTGGCTCATGGCACATCATAAGAAAACAAAAACCAGAGATACCATCGGGCACTCATGTGTTGGCCCAGGGACTTTAGAGATTGGTAATAACTATGTAATAGAATCAGGACTAGGCCAGGAACATACGTGCCTATATCATAGTTCTTCACTAACTTGGAAGAACAACTAATAGGTACCATCAATGATTTCTGGATGCAGTAGGACCAGATGCAGGTCTCCAACCCCAGTGGAATGTGGAGGAATGTGCCTCAGCATGGTGAGCTTACACAAGCCAACCTTAACAGGCCAGGACAACCAAAGTGTGCACATCCATGCCTCTCACCAAGGATGAAGCCAAGACAAGCAGACAATTAAAACAGATTAATGGCTTTGATTTAAACGAAGAAAAATGTTCAAGCCAGCATGTTTAGCTCATCATCAGGCATTATTCTAATGGCATGCAAATTGTAGAAACAGTAGACATTCCTTCCAACTATGTTTTCATTACAGATTCAGCTTTTTTTCTCCCCTCAGAATAATAGTAAATGACATGCGAACTTCATATGAACTATAGGTCATGAAAGGATTCAGTATTGGCATTTTTAATCTAAAAAGTCTGGTGCCAGAAAATCAATATGTTTCAGTTGCCGCATTCGAATGCAATTTTCCTCACGTAACAGGGTTTCTTTCTTTCCTTCTTTCTTTTCCTTCAGAGTCTTTTTTTTTTTTTAAGGAATGAATAATTCCTGGTTTTTCTATGAAACAAGCCGCTGTATTATAAGGTAATGACATCAATAACGCATTACATGTAAACAGAAAATGAACAAAAAATCATTCAAGGCCCTTTTGAAACTGGAGCGCTTTTCATCAGCACTATTACAGGTTCCATTCACATTATCGGATTGAACCATCCTGCATAACCGAGGTGCTGACAAGTCCTGATTACCCAATAACTCCTGGATCCCTTTCAGGCAGGTTCACGGAGAGGACAGGAATACCAGGCCTTCCTGGGGGGCAGCCGGCCTGCCGCGGAGATCCAATCAATGAAACCCCACGCTCTCTCACTCCCCTTCGCCAAAAAGGGGGTGCTGGGCTTCTCGGTGTGTGATTGGCCTTTTCTTCCTATGCTCTGAATTGTTTCATATAACAATTGTTTATAATAGAGTCGAGGAGGGGCCAGGCTAAGCCCTCGAAAGTCTTCCTCCCAAATATTTACAAGGCTCCAGGTGGACCACCTAAGTGTCGCTTAAGTTCAGAGTCAACAGAAAGAGGTGGGACACTCAGGACACAGTGGGTACCAGACAGGTCAAATCACGTGTCCGGTTTGAATGTTTTCCAACAACCAATCATTTTTCTGCTTTTTACTCCTCACACTTGAGTGACACTACCACCAGGATCTCCGAAGACCACTGGGAGAGAACAGACTCTTTCTTGGGGAATTCTAGTTGAAGCCCACGATCTTTCTGCCACTCAAATGGGACTTCTCCCTCCTCACAAGGTAGAGAATTGGTGAACACTGTCACTCAGGTGTGGTAACAAGGAAAGCCTGATGTATGCAGGACGGTCCTCCCTAAAGCAGAAAGTTGGGGCTGGAAGGACCACAGGTCCTCTTTTCTAGACAACTCTTCCACCCTCATCCAGGAACTGCAGCCCACTGCTTGTGGTGCAGCTCTGAGCAGCCGCCAAGCCAACCTAAAACAGCCTTTAAACAAGCAAACTGTGGTCTTGCCTGTTGGGTGGTATATCACCATATATTTGACGTAATCTTCAGCTTGGGAGAGATCATATTTTTAAAACAAATTTCTTGGCTTCCAGCTTGGCTCTGGGACATTGCTGTCTGAGCAACTTGGGCTTCCCTAATTAATTCTGGCTCCAGTCTTTTTATTTTTTTTTCCTTTCTTAAAACCTTTCCTCCAACAGTTAAAGTCACACACGGATACATTTGCAAACATAAAACAACAAATAGATTGCTGGGTTCCTTATGGAAATCTCTGAAATGGAAATGAGGGTCTAACAGGAGGGCTTTGCAGCAAAATGTAGTGTATTCTATGCCTAGAGGCAGGGTGGGACAGGGGTCAAACGTGTGGACTATGTTTAAAATCTTAGTTCACCCTTTACTGGCTGTGTACTTTGTGAAAGTCTCCTAACCTCTTTGTGCCTCAGTTTCCAATCATGTAAAACATGGAAAAGGCTTACAACAGTGCCTCCTATGGAGCAGACACTCATTAAATGCCAGCTATTATTACTAATGTGACTAGTAAAACTCTGTGGAGAAAGTCTGACTTGCTAGGGTGTCTTGGCAGGACTTGGTGGATTTGGGGAGTTCATCTTCAGGGTGATGACAGCCATTGGAGAGCTCCGAATAGGGGGTGACATGATTGGAATTACAATCTAAAGGATTGCTCTAGCTGACATGAGGAGCCAGGCTTTAAGCGCAAGAGTGGAAGCAGGAAGAATTATTGGGGGATTATTACAATAACTCAGGTAGGATCAAATGGAGCCTTGGACTTGTGAAGGTGGGAAGCAGTGGTTAGATTCTGGATGACTCTCAAGATGGAGCCCATAGACTTGTGGCAGGACTAGACATTGGGAAGGACAGAGCCAAAGACTCTTCCAAGGGTAGACAGACCAAATGGAATTGATCAAGGTCAATGGAAAAGTCCAAAAGAGTGAAGATGAGAGGCAAGCTGAATAATGAAGAAACAGACCATTTTAGGTAGTCTAAGGAGATAATACCAGAGCATTGTGGGTTCTGATGGATGGAGCACAGAGGTGGGTAGGTTTGAGATCATGGGTAAGAGGAGGGGATTTAAAGGACAATCACACCAGACGGAAAAGCTTGAACAAAGGTGCGGAATAATGGAATAAACATTTAATGTCAAGCAAAGAGGAGACTAGCAGAACTGAATCGAGCAGCTTTTCTAAGAAGCAATAAAGATAAGGCTAAATGAGTCAGGTTTTGAAAGGCCTTGACTATCTGCCAGATTTACTCCTGCCCAGTAATAGGCTGGGCATCTAGACACTGGCTTCTAGGCTCAGCCATGATCTGTGCATCAGATAAGAGGCCGCTTTATTCTGCAAACCCCGGGATAGTTGTAAATATACAACCAGAGATATGTTACGAAAACTCTCAGATCTTAAAATTGATATCGGGTCATTCAAAATTTAAAGACGAATCATTTACACCAACAGTACTTTGACTTCACATTTGGACAGTGGAACACATCTTCTGTGCATTTTACTAACTAAATACAACACCATGTGTGCTTTGGTTATGTAACTAACATAGCAAAATTATATTTTGCACATGTACCATTTACTATATGCAGTGCATTTCTGGGTGTATTAAGCACCTACACTTACACTAACCATTCAAGGCTATAGATGCAAAGTCATTTATACTCGAGTTCATGGGCAATTTAAAGGATTTTTCAAGAGTAATTTTTTCTATTCTCAATTTATTTTTTTGCTTTGGATATTGGAATGTAAATCTCAAATAATGTCAATTTGTTCCAAGCACTAGTTCATAGTCTTGGTTGCACATAGGAATCACCTGGGGAATTTTATAAAAGAGTGCCCATACAGGTTCTGATTTAATTGATGTGGGATGAGGCCCATTAAAATGAAGATTGTTAAAATCTCCTGGGGTGCCCTAGCCAGTTTGGATCAGTAGTTAGAGTGCCACCCCACAGACTGAAGGGTTGAGGGTTCAGTTCTGGTCAAGGGCTTGTACCTAGGTTGCAGACTTGATCCCCTGCCATGGGTCAGGGTACATGTGGGAGGCAACCAATAGATGTGTCTCTCCCCTTCCCTTTCACTTTCTCTAAAAAAATCAGTGGAATATATCCTTGGGTAAGAATTAACAACAAAAAAATCTCCTGATGTGAGTCTACTGTGCTGTAAAAGTTTAAGAACAACTCCCGTTTATTTTACTTTCTTTAAGGATATTTCATTTTTAAGATGATTGAAATGGTGTATATGTACCCCTACTACTGAGGTCAAAGGGGTTGTGTCTTCTCCCACGTCTTTATGTGCCTACGGTAGAGGTGAGATGGACCTGGGAGGTACTAGCATGCTTTATTTTTCTGGAACTTTGGAGCTGTTCTGTGTGTTGTTGTTTTTTTCATACCAGGTACCACTAAGTCTCAGGATTGTACTGGCTATGACCTGGCAGTATTCCTAAGCCTAGTTAAACCAGTGGGCCACCCACAGTCCCACTGCATTCTTGAACCCTGGACTCTGTAATCTGCAATTTAGAGAAAAAAAACAACAACACAAGACCAAACAAAGTAAAATAAAATGCAAACATTCTGCCAGGCTGGTGGTGGCTCTACGGGGTTCAAAAGTAGCCCTATTGAAATTCCTCCAGTGATTGCGGTAAGTTGTTATTGTATCAGAGTTTCACAGAGAAGGAAACATGAGCATCCTAAACAACCCACGTTATCGAGGGAAGAGAGATGATGAACACCAATCACCATGCAGAAGAGAAATAACTTTTATCTGATGAGGTCTCAACCTTGTGGGGGGTGCCTGCGCATGTCTGCCCAGCTCAAGATCATGGTGGATTAGAGGGAAAAGCTAAATTAAAGATGGGGTGGGGGTCTTCATGTGCGCATTCATTCAGCCACGGCCTTTTATTTTACTTACTCTTTGGGCTAGCTCACAACTATTAATTGAAGCTCCGCTTTGCTATTGTCAAATATTATGTTCTAGCTTAATTGCAGTGATCACCGAACAGAAAGTCGTATGACAAAGTTCGTCAACAGGGGTTCATTGGTAAAAGCACTTGAATCAGATGAAAGGGGCTCGGCAAAGTTGTGAGGATAAAATCAGTGTCGGTTGTCTTTGCTTCTCAGGTCACAGACTCTGGGCTCGGGTTTTCTCATCTGCAAATGGAGGTAATGATACCTTGAGAAGTCCTGCTAGGCTTTGGGGCTGGAACTGCCATGCGTGCCATGTGGCTGTTCATGGAAAGGGCCAAGGGGCCTCCTGGGAAAGCACTCAGGGAGTACATTCAGGCTCAGATGGCCTTCGAGGGTTGGAGTCATTCATTCTAAGGAGAGCACAGAGCCTGCCATTCAGATGGTCTTCTAGACCAGCCCCCTTCACACCTGGGAAATGAGGATGTAAAGAAAAATACTGAAAAAGCAATTTCTCTCTCTCTCTCTCTCTCTCTCTCTCTCTCTCTCTCTCTCTCTCACACACACACACACACACACATACACACACACACAAATTGTGGGACATGAACAATATTCTAACAGCCACACCACAGAAGTGCAGGAGAAGAGGGATTATTCTCACGGGACCTAGTCTGGTCTCCATCGGGCACAGCTCAGCTTCAGTGAGAACTCACTTTTTTTCTTCATCATCGTTTAGTTGAGGTAGAATTCACATAACATAAACTTCACCCTTTTAAAGTGTACAATTCAGCCAAAACCGGTTTGGCTCAGTGGATAGAGCATTGGCCTGCGGACTGAAAGGTCCCAGGTTCGATTCCGGTCAAGGGCATGTACCTTGGTTGCGGGCACATCCCCAGTGGGAGATGTGCAGGAGGCAGCTGATCGATGTTTCTCTCTCATTGATGTTTCTAACTCTCTATCTCTCTCCCTTCCTCTCTGTAAAAAATCAATAAAGTATATTTTTAAAAAAAATAAAGTGCTTGTAGGTATATTCACGAAGGTGTGCGACCATACCGCTGTCTAATTCCAGAACATTTCCATCAGCATGGAGATCACGGCGGGGGAGAAACAGCCACTAGCAGCCTCTGAAACAGCGGAGGCACCAGCCACTGCCATCATTTAAGAAACCAAGCAGAAGAGAAGGCCAATGGCCCACACGGGGGAAGTTGGCAGGCATATGTTAGACACCCACAGGAGATGCCAGGAAATTGTTTTGTGCAGGAGGTTGGGACTCCCGGAAATGTTCAGCATTAAAGGGGAGGACTAGAATCCTATAAAGAAATTCCATCAGCCCTGGCCTCAGTTGGTTGCGTGTTGTCCCATGCACCAAAAGGTTGCCAGTTTAATCCCAGGTCGGGTGCATGTGGGAGGCAATGGATTGATGTTTCTCTCTCACATCAACGTTTCTTTCTCTCCCTCCCCCTTCCTTTCTCCCTCAAATCAGTAAAAACATATTGAAGCCCTAGCTGGTTTGGCTTGGTGGATAGAGCGTCAGCCTTTGGACTGAAGGGTCCCAGGTTCCATTCCAGTCAAGGGCACATGCCTGGGTTGTGGGCCCAATCCCCAATGCGGGGCATGCAGGACCACAGAAGAATATCTTTCTTTTAATTAAGGTATAATTGACATAAAACATTATATTAGTTTCAGGTGTACAACATAATGATTCAACATTTATACACAATAAGTCCAGTTAACATCCACAAAATATATTTTGATATGCTTTAGAAATCCATTAAGTTTCAATTCCTAGCCTGGCCAATGGGCGTGGTTCAGTGGTTGAGCATCGACCTCTGAACCAGGAGGACACAGTTCAATTCTCAGTCAGGGCACATGCCCGGATTGCGGGCTCCATCCCCAGTGTGGGGTGTGCAGGAGGCAGCCGATCAATAATTCTCATCATTGATTTTTCTATTTTTCTCTCCCTCTCATTTCCTCTCTAAAATCAATACCAATATATATCTTTAAAAATAGAAATTTCATCAGACAAATATTGGTAGGTGTTGCCTGGGGAAATCTGAGGATTTAATGGGTCAAGGTACATAAAAATTACCTAACACAGAGTCACTCATGTAAAAGCCCCTCTTATGTTTGTGGGGTGTGCAGGAGGCAGCCGATCAATAATTCTCACCATTGATGCTTCTATTTTTCTCTCCCTCTCCTTTCCTCTCTAAAATCAGTACCAATATATATTTTTAAAAATAGAAATTTCATCAGACAAATATTGGTAGGTGTTGCCTGGGGAAATCTGAGGATTTAATGGGTCAAGGTACATAAAAATTACCTAACACAGAGTCACTCATGTAAAAGCCCCTCTTATGTTCCCTGAATATATATCTGCAAATGGAAAGGACTGCTATCCTGGTCCTCCTGCTAAGGACTCTGGATCAGGCTGGGCCACCAAAGGGATATCCTGTCACCCTTCATAGGCAGGGATCCAGATAGTCCCGTCTTTCCTGAATAACCATTATGGTCTCTCCTTTTTAAGCCTTTGTGACCCTCTCCATTCTCAGAGGACTGCCCACCTGCTGGGGTCCCTGCAGGATTTCTTGTACTGTGGGACCTTGTCCCCTTAGCCTCCTGCATTGACCCGGGAGCACATCAGGCTTGAACAGTCATATTCCCTCTTCTAGAATTTGGAATGAATGATTCAGAGACTAGATCGTCTTTGCTAATGGTCTGTGCAAGAGTACACGTGGGTTGAGGAACTCTGAAGAGACCGTGTTTTGCACCAGAGAATATTGTACGTGCTGCGAAAACACAGTATTTCCGGCACATGTTTGCCAAAGCACAATCTAGAAGTTGTGCCACATTTTGCAGCATCTTAATAATTTTTCCACATCGAAAAGCATGTGTTTGTGCTGAACAAATTATAATGCAAAGATATTGTGTAGAAAACAGTGTCATCTTTTGTCATATAAGAGAGTGTTTATCAGACACAATGCAGCAGCCATAATGGAAGCACAGGTTAAATGTAGAGCAGTGATTCCCAAGTGGTTTCATGTGATGTCTTCTCTCCAACCATATCTTACTAAGGCATAAACTATGAAACCATAAAGATTGCTGAAATGAACAGTTTGGTGTTGAAATCGAATCAAATGAACTAAAAATCAATTTGATGTATATGTAATGCCATGCGTAGCTGTAATTATACTGAATGGCAATTAGACTTAAAGGCAAACTGTTCAGGTGGATTTATACAATTATGATGACTTTTCCACGGTCAGCTGGAGGGAGGTGGAGGGCAAATGATTCTCAAAAAGGAGAGACAAAGGAATTAATATTTCCTAGTCTTTAACTTCCTTTATCAAAATCTCTTAATTTATTTTTGTGTGCCCAAGACCCTTTAATAGGCTGGTCAGGACCATGAAGCCCCTTTCAGAATAAAGTTTCATGAGATAAAATACATGGGATTACAAAGGATACCAGTTTTATTAAAAGACAGTTAAAATATTTTTTAAATGTATCATATGTCCTGCTTTATTATCTCATTAGATAATATATTAGTGGTAGCTTTTAACAATCAGCATAACTGTGATGAGCATGAATAATATTTCGAGATATTGCAACAATTTAAATGTGATATAAAAACAGTCATAGATAATGCTAATAATATTGTGTTTGGGTTGCTTCCATTTGTAATCCTAAATTTCAGTTCGGAGTGATTGATAATGAAGATACAACTTTCTTTTTTTCCTATCAAAGCAGACTGATCTTCCAAATTTATGTTAAGAAGCCTGTCCTGAAGGGAGAGGCCAAAAGCAATTAACCACCATTCTCTGGTTCACACTCACTAATTGTTATTTATCATAAAAATAACAGCTGCCCTAAAAATAACTGTTTTCATATTACCTAAAACTGAGCCAATACACTGATATTTTTTTTAGAACACATCACCTTAATGCCATCTGCCAGAAAACTGTTTTAATAACTACACAATTCCTTGCTGTTAAGAGTGTCCCCTCAGATGTGCCCTGAACATTAATGCAGTCGATGCAAGGCCCCACTCAGCTACAACAGTGACTTATTTAGATTCTCCAGTTCTCTCTCATCCTATGGAATCAGAACTGAGTCCTCTTTTCTGAGTAAACCCCTAACAGTTCTTAGACAATTTGGGGAGAGTTGAAGAGGACTCTAACCCCTGGAATCAGGTTGTAAACGCATTTATTGGAAAGCCTTTGGAATTCTGTAGTTTTCATTCCCAAGCCCTCTCAGGGAAGATGGGAAGTTTTGCTCCTTCTTAGAATCAGCAGGCCCCATGTATCCAGCCTCCTGGTGCACCTGAACCCAAGACAAGTGATGAAACTGGGGACATCCTAATGTTGGTGTCACACCTGGGACTGGAAATCAGAAACCAGCCTGAACTCACCACAACGCCAATGACGTTCCTGAGACAGACACACAGTGAGTTACTGAGTTAAAGGAACGTGGGAACAGCCCATGCTGGTTCTTTATCACTGTATCTAAGCCTAATTTTTAAGCCTATACTAGATGAAAAGATCTGGTAGCAACTCTTAATAAAATTATATGAGTGTTTACATAGTCAAAACAGTCCTTTTGTAAGCTGCACAAATAAATACTACAGCCCCCCCCCCCCCCCGAACCTCCGCTTTGAAGAAAGAACACATGCTTAGCTGTCCTTTGTCCTATAATACAAAAGAAAAGCCCCTTTCTGCGGAATATCTGAATCATCCACTGGCAGTTGCTCAAGGTAAACAGAGTAAATTAAAAATTAATGTTTCTCATATGTACATGCACACACATAAGAGAATGCTTGCCTCACCAGGCATTAAAAGCAGTTGCACCCATCCGTCATTACAAAAAGCCACTCAAAAAGTGGAAATGCTCGGATGACATCAAAAAATTATGAAAACAATCTTCTGGATAAAGATAAATGTTCCTTCAGTGATTCGTCTTGTCTAATTAATCCCATGCGTGAGGACTAGACAGAAGGATGAGGGGGAAATATTGGATCGACTCTTGCTTTTAATAGGGAAGAAAACAAAAGAAAAAATATAATCCTTAATAGTTCTGATATCTTAAAGGAAAGGAAAAACACACACACACCACAAAGATCTGCTTTTTCCTGCATGATTATCTTCTTCTCGTGAATTAGGTTTCTGATAAAAGCTGTTTTAGATTACAAGAAAACAAACAAACCCTGATTCTTATGAGTTCATATTATATTACATCTTGGTAAAGAAGGCAGGAAAGCCTTTGACCGGTCTAAATCCAAAGTAAAATTAAAAGTAAACTATAAGTTTGGAAAAGGAAGCTTCTGGAGCCTCAGTTTTTTTTCAACTGTAATGTCAGGGGAAGGGAGGGGGAGATTGCAGGTTTAAATGAGTTGATTATAAGCTCCTTTCTTTCTTTAATGGTCTATGTTGTAGTTCTTGGTCTGATTATTCTGCAGGTGGGAAATCTGAACCTTACTTCCCCTTCATTGTCCTAAGTCAGTGGTCTGCAAACCGCGGCTCGCGAGCCACATGTGGCTCTTTGGCCCCTGGAGTGTGGCTCTTCCACAAAATACCACGTGCGGGCGGGCACGTACACTGCGATTGAAACTTCGTGGCCCATGCGCAGAAGTCGGTTTTCGGAAAGGAGATAGATAAAACAAGTATACAAGACGAGTGTGGATGGGAG
>NW_005353477.1:2148-55790 GCF_000412655.1 Myotis brandtii | reverse complement strand
AGTACCCCAATTAAGTTAATAACAATGTACCTACCTATATAGTTTAAGTTTAAAAAATGTGTCTCTCAAAAGAAATTTCAATCGTTGTACTGTTGATATTTGGCTCTGTTGACTAATGAGTTTGCCGACCACTATCCTAAGCCATTTTTAACCATTTGAGAAGATGAAGAAAACAATGGACGTTCTGCTCAGAAAGACATACACTTGCATAGATTCAGACCATTTTTGTATCCCATCACAGTGGCATGTGGATATCCTAAGGTAAATATCTGTAGAACTCTTACAAGTCCACAGATGTCAGTCAGCTGAAGGGCCTGGGTCTTTATCCATTTAACTTTTCTCTAGATATTAGACATGCAGGAAATGAGAGCCCTATACAAAACTCAAAGTCTCCAGGAACCAACTTGGTCCATGAGCCTCAGGAACCTCCCATGATATTGGAAGAAATGTCTACTTGCCTCTATAAAATATCTTCTCCAGAAGGACTGGGAAGGAAAGCACGGTTGGGGATGGCATATAATGAGATGTCTGCTTCACTTAAATCTATTACGGATTCAGGCAAGGAAGCAAGAGGAATAGGACTTCCAAATTATAACCAGTAATAATGACACAGACCAGTTCATTGGTCCCTGAGAACCATGGAATTAAACAATAAAACCATTTGGACAGGGAATAAGTTGAACCTCCCAGGTGGAATGAGTGCTTTCCCCCAGTGATCCAGATCATTCCCATCCTACTCTTCCTCAAATAATTTACCAGACCTTTACCACCAAATAATTAAAATAATTGAGCTAAGAATTTTGATGTTTACTGCCTGCTATACACTTTCCTGTACAAACTCATTTTAACCTCACATCAGTGTCAACAGATAGGTACAAGTGCAATTAACATTTTACAGGTGATGCAACAGACACGGGGACATAATTTGCCTGAAGTCCTCAAGCTACAAAAAGGAAATTTACTATCCACCCTCCTAGTCCAATGACATGGCTATCCCAATTCTCCTTTAAGCAGTAGCTTCCAGCAAAATCCTGACTCCCAGCTTCTTTGGGACAGAGTCTGTTTGGAATACTTTATGCTGCTTACCTCTTCAGATTTTTCTACTGTGGGTGAGAGGACATATTTTTTTTTGCTCTTTTCTGAAAAAATTTAATGACATGTTTGTCTTCTGATCCTTTTCTAAATTTCTTCTTTCCAGCTTTGCCTCTCTTGGTGTCTGACTGTCCCCAGAGTTTATTATATTATGTTGGATTATGCATCCTTGAATGTATTTTTCTTGGACAATCCACTCCACTGGACCCTAAGTCCCTGCTGTAGAAATCCACGGACATTAACTGAGTTAGTTAACAAGACAACTTTTTGAGAAAGACCTTTAGTGTGTGAGGTGAAACTCCCCCTTTTCTGAATCCTCCACATAATCATGTTGTCCCCCCTGTTACCTCTCAATTCTCCTGTGGCTGCTGGTGGTGACAGTGTTGAAGAGCGGCCCCCCGAAGGGGCCCGGGGGAAGGAGGACGGGTGGAGGGGTCGGGAGGAACGGGGCGCGGGAAAGATCCGCCGGGGCCCACGGCACGGCCGGACCACGCCGCCGGGTTGAATCCTCCGGGCGGACTGCGCGGACCCCACCCGTTTACCTCTTAACGGTTTCACGCCCTCTTGAACTCTCTCTTCAAAGTTCTTTTCAACTTTCCCTTACGATACTTGTTGGCTATCGGTCTCGTGCCGGTATTTAGCCTTGGATGGAGTTTACCACCCGCTTTGGGCTGCATTCCCAAGCAATCTGACTCGGGCCTGGCGCGCCGAGGGCCGCTACCGGCCTCACACCTTCCATGGGCTGGGCCTCGATCAGAAGGACTCAGGCCCCCCACGAGAAGCGCCGGGGAGTGGGCCTTCCAGACGCCACATTTCCCGTGCCCCACGCCGCTGGATTGAATCCTCTGGGCGGACTGCGCGGACCCCACCCGTTTACCTCTTAACGGTTTTTGAGACTATTCTTAATCCCATGTTACAGATGAGGAAGCTGAGGAACAGAGAAGTTAAATTGCTCAACATCACACAGCAGACATAGCCAAGATTTGAACCCAAATGCTTAAGCAATCTTGTTCTTAACCACTACACCATGTTGCTTGTCTAGCATAAGAGAGTTACATGGTAAAAAAAAAAAAGAGAGTTACATGGTAAATGGTAACATATAAGTCTATCACTTAGGGTTATATATGGTCCTTTTGGGAAAATGAACAGATTAAGACTATCTTTACAGAAACCACATGGACATAGTTTCTGGTATCCCATGAGGTTAGGGTAGAGGATTGATCAAAGAGTGAAGGGTTAACCGGCCACTGTTATCTACTTATATGTCGTGGAATCCTGTGATAAGGAGCTGAGCAGGGGAAAGGCAGGGAATGGATCTGAGAGCAAATCAGTAATGCTTGGGATTTTTCCTTTTATTTATCCAGGAGCAGGAGGTGGAAAGACTGGGAAAATACTAATACTAGTACATTGCCAACTGGCTTCCAGGAAGTTCCCACCAATAGGGGGCAGCAGTGGGGAGAAGCCAGGACATCACTCCCTCCTCCTTCTGCCTTAGGTGGTTTCCCTTATGTGACTGGATCTCCTCTGGGGTTCTAGCGCCCACCATCTGCCCAGCTCTTAGGCTCTGGTGGTATCATCTCTTCCTACTATCCCTTCAGTCTCAGGGGTGGGAGCAGCTTCCTGTTGAAGCCAACCTCTGGGGTTCCCCAACATCCAAAGTTCTTTTTTCAGCTCTTCCATCAACCAATTCTCTATATTAAATTCCTTTTGTTAGAAATAGCTGAAATGGTGTTTATTTTTCCTTTCTAAATGCTGACTGATGGACAGCTGGGATGAATTCAAGACCAGGACTTGACTAAGGCCACATAGTAAGTACTGAAGTTCCTGGGGTTCAAATGGTTTTCTTCAAGACCTAACCCTTTCCAATTAGAACATGCTGCTCCTCAGTGAGTATGCAATGTTTAAAATTTAATTCTTAACTAACAACAAAATAACCACAATATTATTTTCTTTAAAAAAAATCTTAGTCTTCTTTAGTTTTTTAATTCTTTTGATCTTTTCTGCAAGTTCTGATTTGTTCACAAAATTCTTATAGATGTGGGGTCCTTTCCTGGGAAGAAAGCTGCATCTTCCTTGGTGACTCCTTTGGTGAGTGTCTCGTCTTACCTCCTCTAAAGTCATTGTTTCCTGGATACTTGGTCTGAAGCTGAGGAGGCTTATTGAAAGGAACAAAGCCCTTCAAACAAATGAGCAGGGTGAGGGTGAATGAGTCCCGAGGATCTACTCCTGGCTACCACATACAAAACTGGGCCCCAGTGTTCTCTGCTTAAATTGTAAAAATGCAACTAGGTGGTGGCCCTGTGAAAGCAAGGGTAGGTGGGGAGAACCGGTTCTTCATTTTGATGGTAGAGAACAGACAGGAGGCAGGAAATACATACACACACACACACACACACACACACACACAGAGCCAGAACTCCTGAGCCTGAGGCATTTCCATCACACAGGATTGTAGGAAGGGATGGATGGAGATACCAGATCATGATGGTTTTAGGCAAACTGGATGAGTTATTGCCATAGACACAGCTGAGTCCTATCTCTGGATTTTTTTTAAGTGAGTAACCCAAGCCTTGGGAAACTACTTTGTTTTTTGTCCAGTGTTCTGCAAAATGTCACCCGGACTTGGAAAATGTTGTGCTGTGTGTTGCAATGTCATGTGCGTTCTTCCTGTAGGGAACAATATTAACAATACAACAGCATCGACTATAACAAAAACATTAACGATGTTCATAGAAACTAACAGTTGAGGACTTATGATGGGCCAGGCTACATGGTCTATTATAACACAATGAATTCTCTTAGCAGCTCTGTTAGGTAGGTACTATTATAAATTTATCTTACACATGAGGAATCTGAGCATAGGGAGGTGAAGTCACTTTCTGGAAGTGATGGAATCAGTAAGTGGCAGAGCTGGGATTTGAATGCTGACAATTCAGTGCCTTTGCCCACAGTTTTGATTAGTGCCCTGTACGTCAGAAATGGATACAGGCACGTGGTGGAAAATTATGCGCAAAGTGAGTGATCTGGTAGCATGACCACACAGTCAAGCTGTAAGTCACTAGCACAACTAACCTTCTGGCTCCATGTGGCCTTGGCCACAGAAAACAAAACCCAATCCTCTTTCCTGAAGGTCTAGGATCTTTTTCTGCTCTTGAGGGGATCTCTAACATACTGTACTTATTTTGCTGATATTTTTTGGGGACTCTTCAGTTTCACAGACCCCAAAGATCTCTCCAGGCTAGGGCTAATAAGGCCAAAGCTATTTCTGAGTGATCCGCCCTGAACAGCATGAGACAACTTTTTCTGATAACACAGGCTACGACGAAAATAAAGGGCATGTTCACACACGCACACTTTGAAACCAGGCCCTAGTCCCCTCTTGCTAGTGGGGACAGCTGACCATATCAAAGGGAAGGGAGCTCCCGAAGAGTCTGATTTCTGAGGACTGGTTTTTGAGGATTTAAGAGAGCTAAAGAGGGAGGCATTAATATAAATCTTTTCTAGCCCAACTGCATCTGTGATATGAAGCTACACAGAGCAATGCAAGCTCCCTCTTGTTTTAGAAGGACTTTTTCATCTCATAATCGGCTTTAGAAAAAAAAACTACAAAGGTTTGTTTCTGTAGGCTTTTCCCCCTCTCCTCCCTTTACCTCAGAGAAGACAGGGCCCAGCCTTTGGCTCCCCCACCCTCGAGAGAAAGCACACCACTTACTCAGCGATGTGACCCTGCTCACATGAAAGGAAGCCCTCAGTGTGTGTCCCGCTCTGTATTTATCCTCTAGGACGCTGGGAGGACTGGCCCCACACAGGGCATTTCTTGGATCCATTTCCAAATTACATTGTGGTGGGATGGGGGTGTGAGGGGGCCTATATGCCATCTGATGGCCCTTCTCTTGCTTCCTAAGAGGTGTGAGGAGCATCCCTGGTCTTTTTGTTAATTAGCCCAATTCTCCTCTTGGGACCAGAGAGCAAACTCCCCTAGGCAGCAATCCCTGAAACAGACTATTCTCCAAGCAAAGGGTGGGGAGGCCGAGAAACAATTCATCTCTATCAGGGTTTGGCAAAACAATGGGAGGAAGGCTCCCCCCCCCCTTCCCACGTATTAAAAACAAAGTCCTATTAAATCGGTAAAAATTTTATTGAGAGGAGAGGTTCTGTCGAACTCCAGAAAGGGGGGTGGTTAAAGTCCCAAGTTAAAGATTAATATTCCAAGTTCTGAACAAAAGGATGCTCTTTTGTGGCTCTGTGCTTATGCCTCTGAATGTAAACATTGTTCTGAGAGCCATTTTTTCTTCGCCAGATCTTTAAAGGGTAATAAATTAGCCCGTGGACAGCCATACAAGCTGCTACTAGATGTGAATGTGAATGTGTCTGAAGAAAAGGCTGACTTTCAATCAAAGTCTATTGAAAGAATGGTTGGCTTTTCTAAAGAAGCATGTTGTGCCTATTAACCAACTTACAAAAGGGGCCATTTCCTTGATTTATGTTTGGTTGCTATAGAGATCCTGCAGCCCAGACTGGCAGGTGAAGCGCCCCTCTAACGATCTCAGAGGTTTTTCTTAGTTATCCTCAGAGGCCAAACTGCGGCGCTGGGTAAAAGGTGGTGTGCAAACAAGCTGTGTGTGTTTAAAAAAAAAAATCAAACATCTGGCTCAAGCATTTTCACACATCTCTCTTAAATGATGACTTATTATATGCAAAACGAAGGGCAAGCATTTTTTTACAGTCCTTACAAACATGAGTACAAAGAAAAGTTAATTGTTCTATTTGGGACCATTAATGACTGGTTTCTGCAAGTGCAGCTTTTCGCTTAAATAATTTTACAGAGGACACAGCTTTACAGAGAACACAGGGTTTGAATTCAAAGTGATCTTCAAGCATGGGGCTGTGCCTTCATGACCCGAGGGGAGAGATGTATATGTCCATATTTTTGTTGAGTAGATGGGTTAGAATCCTTGCATGTTAAACCTGGAGGGATCTTAAAGACAATTTTGCCCCACCCTCTATTTTTCAGAAGTTAAAAATGAGATCTTACAGAAAGGAGGAAATGTGCCCAAGGTGACATAGGTGATCTGTGATTCATCAGAAAATGTCCCTTTAACAACACTCTTGCCACATCCCCCTCTCTACCTCATGAGCAAGCCATACAGAATTCCAGGGTCAGAGGTGAGGAGAGGGCTTAGACATTGATGATGGGGTAATTTTACATATAATTCTCAAAGAAAACATTACCACCGGGTCAAACACAAACCAAAGCTGATGCTCTGGGGGAGAGGGGGGAGGGGGAAAGAAAAGGGAAGAAGCAGAGGAGTGAGCAGAAAGCTGAGTGCATTCTTCACTGTCAAAGGCCCTTAGAAAGGGAACAATGTCCTAGAAAGAGGTCAAGAAAGCCAGAGGCGGGTTATCAACCAATAAAGCACAGTCTCTTCAAGGAGGTGAACTGCATGAGTAGGGTCACTCCTGACTCCTGAACCTTGTTACCATGCACCCTGTTGGAGCTTCCTAGGGTCAGGGGTGCTCCTTCCAAAGCCTCTTGAATGTGTTGGGGGAGACCATGAAGGAACCTTCTTCCTTAGTCACGAGGGTATGTTGGGCGAGTCCCTTAACACACAGTGTGTATCAATTTGCCTGGGCTGCCATAACAAAATACCATTGATGGGATGGCTTAAATTCAGTCTGGCAGCTAGAAGTCAGAGATCAAGTATTGGTAGGATTAGTTCTTCAAAGACCTCTCTCTTCTTTGGGCGTCTTCACATGGTCTGTTCTGTGTGTCTATGTCTTAATCTCTTCTCATCAGGATACCAGTTAGATTGGATCAGGACCCACCCTAATGACTTTATTGAACCTTAATTACCTCTTTATACAGTCACATTCTTAGGTCCTGGGGGATAGGAATTCAACAGATGAGTTCTAGGGAGACACAACTCAGTCCATAACACATAGTTATGAGATTTCTATTGAAATAGGGTAATACTTCATCAGCCCAAAGAAGGGAAAATTCTCCAGAAGGCTCTTCTAAATCCCCAACTCCAAGCTCCATAGGGGGGTTTCCACAGCCCCTACCAGTACCTGCCAGAGACTTTTCCTAATTTCCAGTAAAGCCAGGATTTCTTCACACTCCGAGTTGTGGTGACATCTGTTCAGCCACTAGGAATTCCTGGTAGCCTCATTCCCCACAAGGTCTTGGAGTCTTTTGGCTAAGAACTGTTTGCTAGTGGCTGAAAAATGAACCCTTTGGTTTAATTCCAAAAATAATTTATGGCTTATTCCATTTCTCTCTAGTACTTCCAAGAAACTGAGAGGAATGGCCCAGACAGAAAAAAAAAATCTTTTCCCTCCCTCCCACTCTTTTATTATGCTATAAACATTTGTTAATAGAGCAATTATCTTTTGAGTTGTAAAGGCTAAGTAAGTATGAGGAAGAAAGGGGTGAAGGGAAAGTGCAATTCTTCAAGCTTAATGAAGTCAAGTGAAATTATCTCAAGTGGTTGGGAGTTATGGAGAGCAGAATCCTTTTTTCTTTCTTTTTTTTTTGTCAAAGTTTAGTAAATGATCACATGCCATTCTGTTGATCTAAACCTCCCTGCAGTACAGTTTTTGTCAGACTTCATACACAACACACAATAAAGATATCTGTGGACAAGCCTGGCTCTTTGGAAAGGTAACTTGTGCTTGAGAGATGGATGGTAGTAATGGGGATTATGGATACTCTGTCTCTTCGATATCATGTGGTCCATAAAGCTATTTTCATGGAGCATTGGCTAAGTGTCCACTATCAAGCTCAGTGTTTTACGCACGTCTCTCATGTCAACCTCACAGCATCCCTAAGAGAGATGTCTGATTTATCATTTTGGCAAAGGAGGAAATAGAGTCAGACACAGTAGGGGACCTGATCAGGGTACTACAGCATATGGGAGACAGAGCTGATACTTGAATTCAACTTCCTTTGGCTCAACCTGAGCTCTAACCTTCCATGTTGCACATCTGAAAAGGTTTCTTTGCTGCTCCAGGCGATGGTGTGCACCTTGACACCATAAAGCCTTGCCTCAAGGTGCAACAGTATGAGTTAATATATCTTCGGCTCAAAGGATTATTATTCCAGAATTTTAGGCCCCCAAATACAGGTGAAGGAGGAGGGGTGAAGAATAATGGAGGGTTCTGATCTTTGGACTGTTGGAAAATGGCCAATGGATGAGAACTTCCACAAAAGGGAGGGTTATGGGAAAGGGGGCAGGTGGGGAAATATCGGTGTCTCAAGTTTCTGCAGGGCACATTAAAAACAGAAATTGCAATCATTAAGAGGAAGAAAGGAGGACAGTTCCAAAGGATGACACGTTCTCTTGGAAGATGGCGGCTCTGGGATGATTTTGCTTGGCTCTCCTTTTTCATTGTTTCTGTTGTAAGGAGTTCTGCTGGTGATCAGGAATGGAAGCATTTCCAGTGGAGAAACACAGTCTGTGGCCAGGTAATCATTCACCAAATGGATACCACCTGGGGTAGAGTCCCTCATTCATGCAAATTGGCCCGAATCATGTCCTGTGCTCATGGGTTATTTGAATGAACACACAGCTGGTATTTGATTTCAAGGGGCAGCAAAAATACGAAGACTATTCTGCACCAAAGCTTTGGACCAAAGAAAATAGCACATTGTCTGTATCCTCTCGGCCTCAATTAGCTCCAAGTCTTGCAGTAACTCCCACAACCAGCCTGGCATGATTAGGAGGGGAAGAAGCGATCAACTGCTTTGTAGTCTGCTTTTGAACTCAGTTCCAAAGTCTCTCTACATCATTTATTTTGTGGCTCTGTGTTTATTTATTCTTTATATTCCAGGGCATCTTAGCCATTTCCCTCCTTCCTCCCCAAGCGTGGACTACAGCACAAACGGAATTGATTGCTAAATGCAGTATTGCCTGTAAACCACGGTGGACAATTTCCTGTAAATGCTTTATAGTATTTGCAGCTTAAATTTCTTTGACAATGTGTTGCCATTGTGGCCACTTGCTTTTAATACTAAATGTAATCACTTTAACTGTATGAATGCACAAAATATTTGATTTTTATTAAGTATACATTTTATTTTTTAAAAAGTTAATAGTGAAAAATTTCTTTCCCCTCCCTGCTTTTTGAATGTCTCCATTTGTAACCCTACATGCACATCTGCTTTTATCAAACGCTAATGAATATGGCTAACAACGAGTGGAAGACAAATGTTTCTATCACAAGCTACAATTATTTCTCAAGATGTCTATTTGCATCCTTCCTGGATTTAGTTTTCAAAAGAAACAAAATAGCGAAAAATAGGAAATACACCAGATATTATATTTACAGAGGACATTTTGCAATTTACAAAAGGTTTTGCCATGCATTTCATCAGTTGACAAAGGGGAAGTTCTTTAAACATTTTCAACTCATACAGGAGGGGCTGGAATTTGCGAGGTGATTCCTGATGCTGGGGAAGGCTGCTGGCCCGATACTAAGGGAGGCAGAGGGTGTCTATCTGTGTGTGGACTAGGATGGATGGAAGCATTTACTATCCACACTTCCTCCTTCTGCCCTGCTAATGACCTCAGTCCTGGCCGGTGGGACCAACATCCCTTAGAATGAGAGGTTATTTAGCTTTGATATGAGTGCAGCCTTGGGACTCTCTGCAGAGAAATTGCTTATTCCAAAAATTTAGCTTCTTTCTCTTTCTTATAAGTAGAAACATAGGGGGGAAATGTGGCTTGGCTTGGAATAAAGAGTACATGGGAAAAACAATGCCAAGTCAGAAATGGAGAAAGAATGGTATAATCATTGTCTATAGACAGAAGAGAACACCAGAATCTATACAAGAGCACCAAGGGTGGTTAACTTTGTTCAGGCTGATGGGCATTTTATCAATGCATTTTTCCCCCCCACAAGATGCAAAACCTGCATCACTGATAGGATTTGAATTAATTTATGTGGTACACAAACACAAATGACAAAACTGAATGATACAGTGACAAACAAATTGCTTTTTGAATTGCATCTAGTTATAGTACAGAGAATGTCTTTTTGGTTGCAATGAATCTTGACCACATCTCTAGTCTCATAAGTGATAGGGATATTTTCATTTATGGCCATGATATATAAAGTTTCTTGTAAGATACATATATTTATGTAACAACATAGGTGTATTTGAAGAGAAGTATTGAAAGAAAATTGGACATGTGCCACTCACTGTAGGGGACTAACCTCTTTGAGTCTTGATTTGCTCCTCTGTGAAATGTGAAAATACTAACCTTGTAGGGCTATTGTGAACACAAGAAAGAACACCGTCAGTTATTAGGTACTATTAAAATGTTCAAATGGCCAGCTACACATGGGTAAAGATTAAGCCAATTTGGGGGAACAAAAAAATCAGAGAGAATAATTAAAGGCTTCTGGTCAAGATGGTGGTGTAGGTAAATGCAGTACTCGCACCCTCCCCACAACCACATCAGAATTACAACTAAACTCCAAAACAGCCATCATTCAGAACCACCTGAAGTCTACCTGAACTGAAGTCCTACAACCAAGGATATAAAGAAAAAGCCACATCGAGACTGGTAGGAGGGGCAGAGACACAAAATGGGCTGGTCCCACACCCACGTGTGGCAGATAAAAATTGGGAGAGATCTCGGCTGCAGAGGTACCCTCCCCCAGGAGGAAGGAGTGCCAGCCCCACACCAGGCCCCCCAACCTAGGGTTCCTGTGACAGGAAGAGAAGTCTCCCCAACTTCTGGCTATAAAACTCAGTGGGAACACACCTGCTTCTTTCCCATCCTCTTCTTCTTCCCCCCAGGCACATTACCTTTGCCTTTCCTTCTCCTTCCTAAGCTTCAAGGGCCCTTCTTTTGCTTCCTGAGCCTACATAGCCCAGCTGGTTCACTTCTACTACTTCTGTAACTTTTAAAATAAACTTTCTCTTATAATTTGAAAATGAAAGAAAACAAAAAACCCACAGCAGGGATTATGGCTGAGTCAAATGGAGGGCTGCTGAAGTCCCAGGCATTCCTCTTAAATGGTCTGCACATGGACTTACTTGGACTCACTCACTCTGAGCTCCAGCGCTGTGGCAGGAGCCGAAAGGCACCAAGGACATATGGGGAGAAACTGAATTGTGTGGCATCAGGGCAAGAGCTGGAGGGATCGTTTTCTCCTAGACAGAAGTGCTGGTAGAGCCATTGTTCCTTTTCTGGGCCCTCCCCGCACAGAGCCAGCAGGCTAGTGCCATATCTGAGTCTCCATCAACCTGGTTATTACTGTTTGCTCAGCCCTGATGATTCCCTGAGACCCTGCCCCACCCAACATGAGGGCCCACCCAAGCTGTTTTCCAGTGGCTTTTCCATACAAACAGCCTGTCTTGGTTCATGCTTCAGAATTTCCTAAAATCTTTCAAACAAGCAGGATCTGGCCTTGGTGTGCCCCAACTCTTGCTAGGTGGTTCCAGGCCCAGCACTAGCAGCAGCCAGCTTGGTTCACAGTGAGGCCTCTCCTGGGCACCTCTAAACCCAGCACAAGTAGAAGCCATCTGCAGATTGCTTTGCAGCTCATGCCAGATGGCCCAGGCAGAACACAGACAATGGCTGACCTTGACCAGGCCTGTACCTCCTGGGAGGCCCCAGAGCTAGCACACCTGGTGGACAGCTTCAGATCACATTGAAGCACCACCCAACCACCTCCACAAGCAAAACACTCAAGGGTCTGACTCAATGGGCACCAAGAGTCCCCCCGAAGTAAGTTCTGCTCCAAGAGGTGGACTCCTACACAGCTGATCCTCCACAGTGATTGCAGTCAGTCCTTGCAGCTGATTGGCCTGGGGGCAAATCTCTTGCACTAACACGCCAACAGCAATCAAGGTTCAGCTACAACAGGAGGGTGTACCTGGAGTGCCCAGTTCAGGTGAATGGGGAGGCTGTGCCATTGGGCCCTACAGGACACCCTACTACATAAGGCCATTCCACCAAGTCCAGGAGACAGAAGTTCTACCAAACACATAGAAACAAACACAGGGAGGCTATTCATATACTTTGTAAAATTCATCTCAGGTTTTAATTATGTATTCATTGTGATCATTGAGGCAATGCTGCTCTCACCTGTAAAACTATAAGCTCCATAAGGGCTCCACATTACCTGGAGATGTACAGGTAAATCAATGAGTAAATAAGTGAATAAACATATTATGAACAAATATTGGGGCACTTACTAGTATCTCACAGAGTTACTCTCATGACACTTGGTAAATGTAGCTACTATTCAAACATGAGTTAAGATTTTGACTTATTAATTCTGAATATTAATATTCTGGAATGCACATCCTAATGGTTTTACTAAGTATCTTGAGACCCTCTTCTACTTTTCATCTTATAGGAAATTATGAAGCACTGAGTACCCACATATTAGAATGCTCTCTCCCTCATTATATTTACTATTGCTGAATAAAGAATTACTCACAGCTTAGTGGCTTAACATTTATGATCTCTGAGTTTCTTTTGGTCAATATTCTGGGTATGACTTAGCTAAGTGTTCTTACTGGGTGCAATCAAGGTGTTGTTTGGGTTG
This sequence comes from Myotis brandtii, assembly GCF_000412655.1. Lineage (NCBI taxonomy): Eukaryota > Metazoa > Chordata > Mammalia > Chiroptera > Vespertilionidae > Myotis > Myotis brandtii. The sequence continues at coordinate 43,133 of NW_005353477.1, read as the reverse complement.
TAGTCATCTTAAGGCCTGACCGGGAAAGGATCAACTTTCAAGTTCATGTGTATCTCTGCAGGATTCAGTTCCTCAGCAGTTTTAGACTGAGAGCCTTAGTTCCACAATGGATATTGGCTAAAGTCTTATTTCCATGTAGACCTCTCCAACATGGTAGCTTGCTTCATCAAAGCAAACATAACGATAAGGGGAAGGGGGGGGAGGGACAGAAAGAGAGAGAGAAGAGCATCAGCAGGACAGAAGTCAGTCTTTTATGACCTCATCTTGGAAATGACCCCATCACTTTTGCCATAAGCTATTTATTAGAAACTCAGTAGGTCCACTCTGCACACAAAAAGGGAGGGGATGGCAAGAGGTGGGGATTACTGGGAGCCATTTTATTTTTAAAAAAATATATTTTATTGATTTCTTACAGAGAGGAAGGGAGAGAGACAGAGAGTCAGAAACAACGATGAGAGAGAAACATCGGTCAGTTGCCTCCCACACACCCCACTGGGGATGTGCCCACAACCAATGCACATGCCCCCAACTGGAACCGAACCCGGGACCCCTCAGTCCGCAGGCCGACGCTCCATCCACTGAGCCAAACCAGTCAGGGCAAGGGAGCCATTTTAGAAGGCTGCCTGGCCCACCCGTACAAATGCCCAGGGTGGAATTTCTTAGAGGCCCTACCCCTAATCCTGTTTCACTGGGCCCTAACCCAATGCCACCCACAAATGGGCCCCTCAGAGATTCTCTTAATAATGGAATAATCCTGCTCAGTACAGCAGCCCCACAGCAGAGGACCTTATTGATTCACAGCTTAAAATTTCTGTTTCTTTACAAGGTGTGTCAGGGAGAGAAACAGTCAGTTTGACCCAGCAAGGTCATACTCTCTCCATTTCCATTAAATAAATATTCACAGACTCTGGGAGACACCTCGGAGGTGTCAGGTATTATGCGTTAATTTCAGCAATTATGTGGCCTCCTGTCAGACTGATGTGACACTGGGGCTGAGATACAGAGGAACCGAAGCATTGCTACTTGGGGTCACGCCCAAAATAGAGAGCGAGGTCATTGAATGTTCTTTGACCTGAGAAGAACGGGTGTAACAGCAAGGAACCTGCCACGGGAAAGGTCCACACGCCCAGTTGCTATTCTCAAGGTTCGGATTGGTTTCTACAAGCCCAGCTCTGCTTTCTGGTATGGTCCACATTGGCAAGGGTTAGGGGTCACTGGCATAATTCTAGCAGCAGGCAAGGCCTTCCTGGGGACACATACTCTTGATTGTGGTCTTATTATGCTCTGAGCAGCCAAAAGAGATGATGTGGAGTGAAACAAGGGCTTCAGAATGCAGAGACCGGAGGGTCAGCCTGATTCAGTGAATGACTTGTGAGACCTGCCTTGTGCATTGTTATGAAACCCCGAGCCTTAGTTTGCCGGGGGGGGGGGGGGGGGGGGGGAGTCAGTGGCCCTCCTTCACATGCCCATAAGGTCCTATGTAGATGGTCGGAGTGGCTTCCCCAGACATCATTATACCTCCTTCTATTTCTAGAAGTTGAAAACATAAATACTGTGTTTGTTAGATTGTCTTCTTGAGGTTCGGAAGGGGGAAGTGAAGCAGAAGCCATCGTCCTTTGGCCATCAAGATTGATGAGGAGGGTCCTAAAGACGTGAGTGGCTGCAGTGGCAAGCTGTCCCAGTGGCACACTGGCAGGACGTGGGCACAGCTTCCTGATGCTGTGACTTTGAACCCATTATTCTAGTGGCAGCGTCCTGGCTTCCTCTCCACCAGCTCTTCCAGTGATGCTATAAACAACTAATTCACTCAGCAAATACTTATCTAACACCATCTATATTCCAGGCATGGATTTGGGCCCTTGGGGCTCATCATTAAATAAGAGACACAGAACCTGTCTGTAGAATTTGCATTCCACTATGTATGTAGAAATAAACATATTTAGTAAATATTTTGTATTTTAAAAATTAAGTGCTGTGCAAAAACAAAACAATGAAATGGTGTCAGAGGAATCAGAAGCACTAAAAGTGAAAGTGAATAGCGATGTTAAAGAAGGCAGCAGGGGTAAACCTTGCCGAAAAGGTGACATTGAGGCAAGATTTGAAGGAAGCAGAGTTGGCCAATGGTCTCTGAGGGAAGAACATTCCAAAACAAAGGGAACAGTCAGTGGGAGTGTGACCGGGGAATTGAAAGAACATGGAGGCTTCCAATGCAGTTGAAGCAGAACAAGGCAAGAGAAGGAAGGAGAAGATGAAGTCAGTCAGGTACCAAAACTCCAAATCTGAGAATTCCCTATATTAAATACCTTTCTGCTTGAAACAACTGGAAGGATCTCTCCTCTACTAAACTGCCATTGACACATACCCTTTGCACAATTTTGCCCTCGCCTTTATCAAATTGCATTGAAATTATGCTTTTGTGTTTGCAACCACTCCAAACACAGTGCCTCATTTTTCTCTGTACCCCAAACAGCTAGCCCAGGCCTCACAGAGCAGGAGCATGACATATAATTATTAACACAACACAAGCATAGTTGTATCCAAACCACTGCCTCTTCCAAAGAGGACTCTTCTATGGGAAGATGTAGCCTCCAATATGGCTGGGTATGTGTGTGTGTGTGTTGGGGTGGATAAAGATTTTCCTCACTGAAGTAATACATTTAGTATTCTAATGAAGTAATTATAAAAGTAAGTAATTATTGAAATAACCACATCAACTCCCAGTCATTAAAATCCTCCTAAACAGAGCTGGCATGATGGCTTAGGCTATTAGAAACCTTGGCAATCACCCAACGCCTACAATAGCTTCTAATTAATTGATCTCACCTCTAATCTGCTATTGTTAGCCCAGTGCCGATCATTTGTTTGGCCTACAGATCCTATTGCCCCTTCCTTTTGATTGTATTTGTTACTGTACCCTCTCTATCTCTTTCAATTAAGCACAGGTTAAGTGGTTCACCCGCAAGAGAATAGGAGATAATGGCACCAATCAAAGTAATCTCTTTAATTTGCTAAATGGATTACAGGGAAACCCCAGCCAAAGTGAAGTCATAGCTAGTGGCCTTCACTTGAACTATACACAAAGAGTATCTAATTATTAACCCACCATAAGCCAAGCTTCATTGCAGAGTAAATGTCTACAAAGTTAGCCAGGTATAAGCACTTTTCAATAGCAGAGATGGCTCTCTGTGACTAAATTGTTTTCATGGTAATATGTCCCCCCTGGCTCCTTTCCCAAATTTCTCGCTTCCCTTAACTTTCAAGTGCAACACACATCCTCATATACCAATCAAAGTACTGCCCAGTACGCCAGTCAAGAGAGTGAATTTATAATCTCTTTAAGGACATGCTCTAGCTAAAACTCATTTTTCTTATTTATACTATAAATGCAAATGCAGGTCCATAGGCAGGATGCCTCTAGCTTTTGCTGACTCTGAAAAAATATATATTTAAGAGTAAACAAGTTTGTCCTTAAGCTGGTAAGTGATTGTCCTTCTCTCTGTGACCCTGCTTTTTCCCTCCCTTAAACACAGATCTGATGCTGAGACCCAAGGTGGGTTAGAGCACAGAGAGAAGCCATACCACTAGGATTCTGGCTTTGTCTATGTCCTTGGTTTGTCATATGAGCAGGAAAGAAAGGAAAGAGCAAAGAATGTTAAAGTGAGTCATTTTTCAGTAAGTTAAGAACAATGGGTAACAGCAAAATAAAACTCGTAAACTTTTCAAAAATTGAGGTACTTACACCCCAATCTGAATAACTCAATAAATATTGATGTAACCGCTATGTCTCCAAGTCTTCCAGTTTGCTGAGATCACTGCTTTTTCCCCAATATCCAAATAAAATGAGTTGACCCCCAGTCTCCCATGTTCTGCAGTAAGTCTAGTGACCTTTCCAACATTTCGAAGTATTTCTGAGGAGGCTTACATCCAGGTTATTTCCATTCGGCATTCTGATCTTGACTCATCTCTTAACCTCTACTTCCTGTCTTGTCCCCTGGGATACTTGACCTTCTTATCTTCCCTCTTCAACTCAAAGACTGGCCTAATCCCTCTTCATTTATTTTAATTTTACTGGAGTTTAGGGCAAAATCATCCAGAAGGGATTATAACACAGAGTGTAATAGGAAATGCTGGCTTTGTTTTTCCTTAGGACTTTCCCAGGTTCAGTGCTCACCCTAGCATTTCTATGATCACTCTTTGAAATTAGAGGGACACATCTTCTGACACATTCTCTTTTCTATAAGTAGCTAATAAATAGTCTAGGACACTAAGGCTGGCTCTCTAGTTATTAAGAGAGGAAAATTGAGATGTGGAATGAGCCTAATAAAATTCCTTCTATTATATTTCACTTCATTTGGTTTTCTGTATTCCCATTTCATGATTACTTATTTATCAAGTTTTTGTGATACACATGTGTTTTAAGGCTTTTACATCAATTATCTCATTTAATCCTTACACCATCCCCATGAAGGGTTATTATAAACCTTATTTTACAGGAAAGGAAATTGAGTAACCTCGGGATGTCCTGGTTTCATATGAGACCCGCTCTATGGCTTTCACATTGCTGTTCATTTTATGATCATCTCAATCAATTGAACAAACACTTACTAGGAACCCAGGACGTTGCCATCATTGAGCTTGGCACTGGACATTCACCCAAGAACAAAGTGGGCCTAGTTACTGTCCTCCTGGGCTTCTAGGTTAAAGGGCATAAAAACATTGAACATGTATGATTCTGAGGGTAGGGCATATTATTACAGAGGGCAGAGCACAGAGTCCTCCTGTGGCTGACAGTGTAAAGGGGCAGCTTCAGGATATTTCAGGCAATGAGTAGGTGATGAAAAATCCAGAACTGGATGACGTGGGACTCTGAGATCTACAGGGAGCTGCATGGAGAGCCTGGGAGTATAATGTGGTGCCTGCTATGATTGAGAAGCAATATTTCAGGCAATGAGTAGGTGATGAAAAATCCAGAAATGGATGACGTGGGACTCAGATCTACAGGGAGCTGCATGGAGAGCCTGGGAGTACAATGTGGTGCCTGCTATGATTGAGAAGCGTGCAGGGTCGCTGAGAGCACAATGGAGAAGAACTTGAGAGCATGGGGGGCAAGAGACACTTTCGGACTTATTTTTTTAAAGACAACATTTCAGAGCTTCTAAGAAAACGTTGATCAGCTAATTATTGTAGATGTACATGGGGTTGATTACAGGCTCATGCCTTTTCCTCCCCTCCTTGTCCTGCCACAGTCTCTGTGGGTCCAGGACCTTCCCCACCCCAGGGCTGTCAGTCTTGGTCATTGACTTGCCTTGGCCAATGGACTGTGTGTAGAAGTGACAGTGGGCCAGTCACAAGCCTAGGTCTTCAGATGCCTTAACTGTTTCCTGTCACCCCTCTTGTACCTCGTGGGGAGAATATGAAAGGAGGCAATTGCTGGCCCCAGAATAAGGAGACAGGAGGAGCGAAGCTGAACCCAACCTGCAGCCTGGGCTCAGCCCTTACTGTCACCAAGCCCTGCAGGGCCCTGCGGAACCCAGCTGACCTATAGACAACAAAATGCCTGCTGTATAAAGCCCTGAGATTTGTGGGCTATTTGTTTCACAGCCTTATTATAGCAAATACACACAGATGTGACTCATGTCCCATTTCCAGACATCTGGGCTCCATTCGTAGTAGTTTCATCACTGTCTCAGCAGCCCCGGTGTTCCCTGGTCACCTTATATAAGGCAGCCTCTCTCCATCCCCCCACCTCAGTCAGTCTTTGTGTTTTCTCTGATTTATTTTTCCTTATACTATAGAACAGAGATTTCAACTGGTGTGCCACAAGAATTTTTTAAACATGCAATACCTCACTATTTAGCCAGGGGCACTGACATCTTTTCCCTTATATTGTCAAATAAAAAAATGACAACAGCCAACATAACAATAGCCATCTAGTGTGAATAAATAAAAATTATACCTATTTTTTGTCAGATTGGCTATATATATTGTTGTGCTGTCAAATTTTAGTAATTAGTTTATACGTCCCATGAGATGAAAAAGGTTGAAAATCGCTGCTATAGAAAACCATTTTGCATATGATGTATTTATTTACTTCCTCTCTCCTCATCAACCCTCCATTCCACCCAGAATTGTTCAACTAATATATACTTTGCTGTGTAATTGAGTGACTCAGTCTAGAGTAGTTCCTAGCTATGGCTGCACACTGGAATCACTTGAGGGAGTTAAATAACCCCCCAAACTAGAGCCTGGGTCCCAGTCACATTCTGATCAAACTGATCTGTAGAGAGGCCTGGTCTTCAGAATTTAAAAACACATCCCGGATGATTCTCATGTGTAGCTAAGGTTGAGAACCATTGGACAATGGGTGGTGGAGCTGAGGTCAGAGATGTTTTCCTAAAGACAATGCCTGGATCTGAGTCTTACAAGATGAGCTGGGATAAGCCTGGTGCAGAGGGTGGGGTGGGGCTAGAACTGCACCGTCCAGTAGGGCAGCCCATAGCCACCAGCCACATGTGAGCACTTGAAACGTGTCTAATCCAAACCAAGATGTGCTGTAAGTGTAAAATACACACTGGATTTTTTAAAAGTGATCTTTACACACACTGGATTTTGAAGACTTTGTATGAAAAAGGGAATGTAAACTATTTCATTAATTTTTTTATTGGCTACATATTGAGATAGTATTTTGAATATGCCAGCTTACATGATATATAATGTGAACATTAATTTCACATGCTTCTTACTTTTCTCTTTCATGCAGTAATGAGAAAGTTTAAAAATACAAAGGTGGCCCAGCTGGCTTGGCTCAGTGGTTGACGTCAACCTATGAACCAGGAGGTCATGGTTTGATTATCAGTCAGGGCATATGCCTGGGTTTCGGGCTTGATCTCCAGTGTGGGGCATGCAGGAGGCAGCTGATCAATGATTCTCTCTCATCATTGATGTTTCTCTCTCTCTCCCCCTCTCCCTTCCTCACTGAAATCAATAAAAATATATTTAAAGAAAATACATAGGTGGCTTAGAGTATATGTCTACCGGGCAGCTCTGGGCTACAGGACTTTTCCATGCCAGTGAGACAACAGGAACAAAGTCCAGAGTAAGAACCATCACAAGGTGGGGCTTGGTTGGGGCACACAGGGCAAGCAGTGCAGGGGGTGGCAGCCCAGGAGGACTCACGGAGGGCAGGCTACTGCCACCTGAACCCTGTGCTTAAGGAGGCAGCCGTATCCTAAGGGTGCTTGGAAAGGATCTTTCTAAAAGCAGGAGGCCAGCCCATGGGGCAGCGATTCAGTTGTGGACTATGAGAGGAGACTGGAAGATACTGAGGAAGTGAACTATTTGCAATAGTGGAGTCAAGTGCCGACTAGCAACTGCTCTCTTATTCTAAGGCACTTACAGGTTGATTCATGGGCAATTTGAAACCATAAGCAGTTATGGTGATGAAACAGACAGACCAAATGATATCTCATCCCTTATCTTTGCCAGTGAGCACACTTGCCGCTCTGCCGGCCGTCACACACACTGTCACCTTGAAAGGTGTTATCCCATCACTGTCTCTGACTGGCCGAGCAGGGAACTGTCACTTCTAACAGCATCGTGAGATATGGGCCCATTCTAAGAAGTATGAGGCTGCTTCTAAGAAAGCCAGCCTGCTTTGGTAAGAAGCAAGTGGAAAGAAACTCAAGGCATAACCAGCTTAGAATGTCCTGTAAATAGAACTTCCACCTCAGTGCCCATTAGGTGATGATTTTAAAGGTCAGTTGTAAAAACTTCTGGAGAAGGAAATGAAATGATTGCACAAATGAGCAGCTGGAAAGACTTGGGATATAAAAAGAAACATCAGCTGATCGTGCACAATAACTGAGGCCAGTTAGAGCCCTTTGTTAGATATGCAAACATCCGTGATGAGTCTACACTAAGTGCAACATGTGGATCCACACAGAAGACACTAAATATTCAGCTGGAATCTAAACACAGTGGATGAAGCTACTTAGTATTGGTCACCTCGTTCCCCCCAGTACACTGAGACAGCTGGGATATTTGGGTAAATGCAGGGCGCTACTTGAGGCTTGAATAGCATCATCTTATGGTGGATATAAAATGCATACGAACTAATTGGATATCAAAAGATAAAATATTTCTTCCCATAATTCAGTATGAAGAGATCTATTTGATTAGGTTAAGTAGGAACTGGTATTCCATAGACCCATAGGGTTTGAATATTAGTTAAGATCAATCCTCTCATTGAACAGGAGAAGACACTGAGGCCCAGGAAGGATAGTGGCTTATCCCCAACAAGTCAGTAGGAGGGCTGGATGTCAAGCCCGAGTCTCCTGTGTCCCTCTTCAGTGCTGTTATTTAACTGCTACCTCTGGTTGACCGAGGGGCTGAGATGTCTTAGAACAGAAAGACTTGAGATGCTAGGAACAGGTCATAGGGTAGTGGTTCTCAACTTTGGCTGCATACCAGAATATCTAGAGGAATTAAAAAAAAATCCCGATTGCAAACCAGAGCAATTAACTCAGATACTCTGGGGATGGACCCTAGGCATCTTTATTTTTAAAAAAACTCTCTAGGTGGTTCTAACCTATAGTTGAGAATTACTGCCTAAGGGACTACCTGAGTGATCTTAAAGAAGACCCAGTCTTTAAAGGCGGGGCATTGCCTGTCTGAGGTGACTGCCATGTCCACGTCCATCTAGAGGCCTCTGCTATAGAGAAGGTGGAGCTCACACCAGCAATATGATCTTGACCTCAAAATGTTTTTGTCAGACAGATACTGGTGAGTTGCAAAGTCACCTTACTGGTGCACACAGTAGGAGATCAGGTACATCTACCAGCCCACCAGCTGCTGATGCCAGCTTTGTTCTCAGTTGGTGCAATTGTATTTTCCTACCCCGCCCCATGTCACCAATATGATACAAAACGTAAGTTAAACAAGATTTTAAAGCAAGCAAAGAACTGCCCACAGAAGTTTTCACTATGATGACAATGTTCTCTATCTGCACTGTCTAATACAGTTGCCACCAGCCACATGACTACTGAGTAATGTTGCAAGTATAATAAGGAAGTTGAATTTTAACTCACTTTATTTTAATTATATTTAAATTTAAATAGCTATATATGGTTAGTGACCTCTGTGGACAATGAAAAGAAGGTCTTAGAATTGTGTCAAGTGATATAGAATTAGTAAACAACAAGAATAAATATTTTAATTGTAAATTGTGTGGTTGCCTATTCAATCTACACATGACATTAGCTTGCTCAGTAGGGCTGGACATTAAAACAACAACAAAAACAAACAAACAAAAACCTTAACAGACAGAGGTCTGTGACAATAAAGGCAAAAGTAACATTAATTTTTAGAAGGCCATTTGTATATTTTGGTTTTCCTTTGTAAACAAGATTATTGTACACATGAGTTGAGTGAGAAAATTCCTGCCTTGGAATGTTAAAGTCTATAGTGAGAATCAGTTTTAGGAATAGCAAGGATCTCATAGCAACTGCCTTGCTCTTAGATACTTAAGAGTCATGTTGCAGTAATGATGGAGTTAATGACAATCTTTCTGTGGAAACTCTTCTAAAAACAAGTTCTATGAATGCCAATATTAACTTATTCTCCCAGAAGCACAGAAAGCACCAAATTCTCCAAAGGCAGAGGCTCTTGGCCAAGGAACATGACTAAACTTTTCTGATCATTTCTTTCAGTCCAAGAAACAGACAGTCTTTTAGGCCCTGCATTCGTGATGAGATTCTTGGGATGTTGGTATGCTTATCCTATACAGTGGTTCTGAACCTTCTGGCCCTTTAAATACAGTTCCTCATGTTGTGACCAACCATAAAATTATTTTTGTTGCTACTTCATAACTGTAATGTTGTTACTGTTATGAATCATAATGTAAATATCTGATATGCAGGATGGTCTTAGGCGACCCCTGTGAAAGGGTCGTTCGACCGCCAAAGGGGTTGCGACCCACAGGTTGAGAACCGCTGCTATATGATATTCCAACAGTTAGTTATTTTTGGTTAGCACTTTATTTTTCATATGAAAAACCATATCATGTTGATGGAAATGCAAACCAGCTGCCATTTCTATCTTGGTATTTTATCTCATTCTTAAATACTTGACAGTGTTTCTTTTTTAAAAAAAATTTTTTTATTTATTTCAGAGAGGGAGCAGAGAGATATAGAAACATCAATGATGAGAGAATCATTGATTAGCTGCCTCCTGCATACCCTCCATTGGGGACCGAGCCCACAACCTGGGCATGTGCCCTTGCCCAGAATCGAACCTGGGACCTTTCGATCTGCAGTCCGACGCTCCATCCACTGAGCCAAACCAGCTAGGGCTTGACAGTGTTTCTTGATTGACACTAATAAGAATTGAGGACTCATAAATTTAAGCCATATTCAATCATTCTTGGTGGTTGTAATAACTGACCAACCTCACTTTGCTATTGTAGAATCCGATGTTATGAGAGACCCCTGACTCTTTGCCAGCAGGGCAATGAGCATTATTTGTATTTATCTGAAAGGCTGAATAGGTGATTCATTTCTGGAAGGAAAGAAGATCTGGTCAAGGGATGGTATGATTTAAAAGCCAGAGCATGGCTGTGGGTGCCTGATGGCTGGGGTTTAAGTCCTGACACCAAACTTACCAGTAATGTAACTTTGGGAACTTAGTTTTTCTGAGATCCATTTTCCTTATCTACACAATAGATATAGAAACAAAGTACCTCAAGGGGCTATGAGAATACAAGGTGATGTAATAGATATGTTTTCATGTTTTGTAAACTGAAGGTTTTATCCAGGTGTGAATTATCAGTATGGGATAATACAGCCAGCCAAATCCTCTCCCAGTAAGTCCTGTATATCCCTTTGTTATTTAGGTTTATGTACCAGGATGTAAACATTCCATTTGCTTCAAACATGACATTCTTTAAAAAAAAATTGGGGGGTAAAATATACAGAACATACAATTTAATATTTAACTTTTACAAGTGTTAAAAGTAAATTCACATTGTTGTGCACCATCACCCACTATCCATCTCCAGAACTTCTTCATCTCCCCAAACTGAAACTCTGCACCCACTAAAGAAAAAGTCCCTATTCCCACCTACCTTCCCCCATTCTAGCCTTTGGCAGCTACCATTCTACTTTCTGTCTCTATGAACTTGACTATTCGGGGTAATTCATTATAAGCACAATCATATAAGTATTTGTCCTTTTGTGTCTGGCTTATTTCACTTAGTATACAGTTGACACTTGAACAACATGAGATTGATTATTCATGGGTCCACTTACATATTTTCTCCATAAGTATGTACAGTACTATAAATTTATTTTTTCCTTATGATTTTTTCTAGCTTACTTTATTGTAAGAATACAGTATGTGATACATGTAACATACAAAATATGTGTTAATAGTCATTTGTTATCAGTAAGGCTTCTAGTCAACAGTAGGTTTTTAGTAGGTAAGTTTCAGGGGAGTCAAAAGTTATATAGTGCGGTAAAGGCCTGAGGAAGGGGTGGGAATGGGGTGCAGAGGGTCAATGGGGGGGAAAAGTGGGACATCTGTAATAATTTCAACAATAAAAATTGTTTTATAAAAGTTATGTGTAGATTTTCAATTATGGGGTGTGTGTGTGTGTGTGGTGGGGGGAACTGGAGTCCCTACTTGAATTCTATATTATCTTCAAGTTTCCATGTTATAGCATGTATCAGCATTGCATTCTTTTTTTAAGGTTAAATAATACTGAATTGTATGAATATACCATATTTTGTTTATCCATTCATCTGTCAATGGACATTTTGGGTTGTTTCCACCTTTTACTATTGTGACTAGTGTTACTATGAATGTGTGTGTACGAATATCTTTTTGAGTCCCTGATTTCAAATCTTTGGGTTTATATTCAGAAATGAAATTTCTGGATTATTTGGTAATTCTATTTTTAATTTTGTGAGTAACTTCCACAGTTTTCCACAGTGGCTGCACTATTTTACATTCCTACCAGCAATGTATAAAGATCCCAATTTCTCCACATCCTCACACACACTTATTTTGTTTTTAATTTAAATAATCATCTTAATGGGTATCAGGTGGTATCTCATTTTGGTTTTGGTTCGCATTTTCCTAATGATGAGTGATATTGAACATCTTTGCATATGCTTGTTGCTATTTGTGTTTCTTCTTTGGAGAAAATTTCATCCAAGTCCTTTGACCATTTAAATATGACTTTCTTCATGCCTCTGAGAGTATACATATTTTGTTAAAAATATTTTTTAGGATTTGGCTGAAAAGTCATAATGTCCTTAATAGTAACTGTTAAATGAGTAGTTATCATTATTATGATATTTAAATAAGCTTTAATTATTACTGTGATTTTATCTAAAATGATTGAATACTATCCATGTTCTAGGCGCTAAGTCTTACACATGTATTGACTTATTGGATCTTCACACTTGCTCTTCGAAGCAAGTTTTGTTAGTATTCCTATTTCATAGTTAAGGAAACAGGCTTAAAAAAGCTCAGCAACTTGTCCAAGGCCCATGAAACTCTTAAGTGGAAAAGTGGGATTTGAACTCAGCCAGTCAGACTCCAAGTCTGTGTTCCCAACCACCACACATTTCTATGATGGATGCTGCTCAATGATCCACTGACGAACCTTATGGGACATGCATGTTAGAGGAACAATAAATAATAGGTTATTGCTCATGATCTCTCATTTCAGAATACTTAAGGAGATTCATGGACTCATTTCTATGACTATTCTATGTTCCTCTGAAGCGATCCAGCAATATGGCTATCATTTGCCATTATTTAATAGCCCAAAGATGAGATATATTTTGGAACATACCTGAAAAGTTATAGTCCTCAATACCATTCTGTTTTGGTTTGACAGTTTACTAGAGGGAGAAAAAGGTAAGTCATAATTATGTTTAGTATTGAGCATTCTTATATACTGGAAGAGACTATTTAAACCTCATCCATTTATTCCACTAATCTTTATCGAGTGACTCATGTGCTAGGTACTATTCCAGGTTCCAGGTCTGCAAACAGAAGAAAAGCCTTACTCTAATGGGTGGTGAAGGGGGATATGACAGGTACTGAACATGCAATTGTGTAAAAAATTTCAATATTAAGTAAATGTGGGGAGTGGAAGGAGAATAAAAAGGTAAGAGGAGAGAGAGTTTCTAAGGTGCAGGGAGGGACTGACAGGGCTGTCAGGGAAGGCTTCTAGGATGAGATGATGTTTGAGAGAGACCAGAACAAAATGAGCGAATGAACAATGGGTCAAGAGCATCACAGACAAAGTAAACAACTGGTGCAAAGTAAACAACTGAGGCAAGAGTCCCCCTAGAAGATTGGTGTAACAGCAAGGAAGCCAGGGTGAGTGGAACAGAGTGAAAAGGGGACTGAAATATATTAACCCTGCTGTTCTTTGAATTCTCTATAGTAACAATGACATTTATCAAAGTCAGTGACCAGGAGGGGGCCAGTATGGACATATAGCATATCTAAGACATGGGGAAATAACACAGAAAACATGAATTTGCTTTTGTAGAATAGAACCTGGACTATTTTTCTGTTTTTTGGGCAACTATGAATCAGAAATGTTATGAATTAAAAATAATTATTCATGGGGGGAGGCACTTCTTACTCTGGATTAAAGATACTGTGTGTTCACCTGTATGTGCACACACCCAAATGGAGGTTAAGAGTTATTTCTTCTACATCAAATGATAAGCCCTTTCAAAAAACCCCTATGATGGTCACCAAATCCTCTCTAATTGAGAAGGGAAAAAGAAATTTATAGTTGAGATTTGTTTAAAAGATTAAAAGAAGAGGATTCATGTGTGAGGATTTGTCTGTGAGTTCAAGTAGAAATTTTTTTTATTGCAAAATTTTGTTTAAAAAGTTTTACGAGTCAATTATGTGTTCCAAGAAATTAGACATTGGAACTACAGATAATTTAAAAAAATATATACCTTTTATAGCATTTGACAAAAACTTTGAGAAATTATCAAAATTAAGAAAATATATTAGTTTCAGCAGTATGTGTATACATTTGCCAACTTTCCATATTGGATTTCCATAGTTAATTTTGAATATCTCAATCTATAAACACTGGAAAATAAGAGTACTTACTTCTATGCCATTATTACATATAATGGTCTGATTTTTACTTTATACTTAACCAAATACTGGAGTAACCACAAATTATAGCCCTTAAGCTCATATAAAATGAACTCCCACTTAGATAACTCCCAAATTTGAGCAACTTAAATGACTGTATTTCAGAATAATACCCAAGCATTAAAAATCTCTTTGCAAAAAAAGCCTGTAAAATATTTGCTATAGAATAAAAATACCCTCAGTCAAGTGTGAGAAAGGAAGGGTTCTACAGGATTCTAGCTTCCAATCACCACTGGTGAGCATGGAATTTTGTTCTTACAAACAAGAGGATACTGCACAAGAGATAATAAAATGAAGTCTGATAAAAAGGTAGGTGGAAGAGGTAGGAAAACAGTTTAAACTTGTGAGAGAGAGAGAGAGAGAGAGAGAGAGAGAGAGAGAGCCTAAAAATAAAGAGGATGAAATCATCTGGAAAGATAATTTGCAGCAGCAGTGTGAGGTGAAGACTCACTAAAGGCCACTGTGGGACCCATGGCTGTAATTTGGTCTCTAAAGAGAGGCCTTCGTTGTGAGAACAATTATGAGAGAGAGAGAGAGAGAGAAAGAGAAAGAAAGAGAGGCTAAAAATAAAGAGGATGAAATCATCTGGATGTGGAAAGATAATTTGCAGCAGCAGTGTGAGGTGGAGACACACTAAAGGCCACTGTGGGACCAATGACTGTAATTTGGTCTCTAAAGAGAGGCTTTCGTTGTGAGAACAATTACAAAAGACTATATTGCCACCATTTCCCCACAGCACCTACTATCTTATAGCTGCTCAAAATTAATATTATATAAGCTATAAATAAAGTCTGAGGAAAATGCAGGTGCTAAATCAATACTGAGTGGCAGTCAAACCTGTCCTCCATCTTGAAGTGGGAGCATAGGAGAATGCCAGCTCCCACCACAATTATATGCTTTTTCGTAATGTTTCAAGTTTATAAAAATTCATAAACACGTTAATTTTCTATTTTATGAGAGACATTTCCATTGGATTGCACTAAAATAAAATAAAGCAATATGCAAACTTGGTTCCAAAGTAATTAAAGGGAAGTAAAATAAAATGAAGCAATATGTAATTTTGGCTCCAAAGTAATTAAGAGGAAGTTAATTGTTAATAAACTGTTCAATTAGTTCTCTCAGACTTTTGAAAGATGCCAGCAACAAAAAACTGGGAGAGCCCTTGGCTGGTGTGGCTCAGTTGGTTAAGTGTCATCCTATGCAAAAGAGGTTGCTGGTTCGATTCCAGGTCAGTTTTCTGGTCAGTATCCTAGTCAGGGCACATGCCCTGGTTGGGGGCGCCATCCCTGGTGGGGGTCGTGCAGGAGCAGCCCATCAATGTGTCGCTCTTGCATCAACATTTCTCTCTCTCTCCCTTCCTCTCTCCTTAAATCAGTAAAACAAACAAACAAAAAATAAATGGGAGAAAAGCTGAGTTCATATGGCACCCTTCAGCTTTTTGCAAGAAGTCATGTCTTAGCCTTTGTCTCATATTTATTAAACAAAATAGTGGCTCCTGCCCACCATATCTAGAGTGAAGAAGAAAACAGTCCCCCTTCTCCTCAGGGATCTCCAAGGCGCACTGAGTCCCATTTCCTCAGATTACAGATCTACCAGGTTACCATTTAGCAAGGGCTTTGAATTCAGTGAAAAAATAGTGTCAGCTTTATAAACAAAGTTGTTTGCAACAAAAGAGAATCAACGTCTTAAAAAATACCCAAACGAACAAATCCATCTTATTAGTTTTCCCTGCCACTAATTGAACGGCTGAAAAAGTGAGGAAGTAGCCTGAAAACTTATGAATTCTGTGGCGGTCGCGCCAAACAACCTCCTAATATCCCTTGCCTTTGATGGCTTCTATTACATTCTAGAGCTCTTAGAGAAATAAGCTTGTCAGTACAAAATGCCTTAAAGGCCTCTCCCCCTTCAGAACTGCTGAGAAGACATAGAATTTGTTGACTGAGAGGAGGCGATCAGTGTGTCCCCAGGAGACAGCATCAAAGGCAGATGCTGTAAGCAACCACAGATTTAATGTGCTTCTTCCCTCCGCCTGCCCTCCCCCGCACGCTAGCCTTCCCCTGGGACTGACTCTCATTAAACTGACAAAATGATCATGTGTGGACTCATGGTTAGGCCCAAGGATTTTCCCAAAGACCAAGGTGGCTTTGAAAGATAATACACGGCTCATTTTTACACTTGAGGCCCATAGCCTACATGTCTTAGAAGTTGGCTGGCTGAAAAGTGCCAAATGGAGCCAGCTAATTCACTCGGTTCTTTTCCTAAACCCATGAGGCTAAAGGCTATTGAGTTTCATGAGAAATAAACAAAATTTCAAATAGACTACAGTGACCTCCCCTTTATGTAGACTGGTCATGGAAGGGATTGTTTGGGTTGGCAGAATAAAGTGGTTAAAGTGGTTAACTCAGAGTTACTGTACATGATGCTGCCTGACACCAGGCAAGTTATTTAATCTTTCGTGCCTCAGTTTCCACATTTGTAAAATGGGCAATAGTAATTGTGCCTATACCAGAATATTGTTATAAAAACTAAATGAATTAATACATGAAAAGCACTCAGGACAATGTCTTTCATAATGAGATAAAGAATGTTAGCTATAATAACAAGAGTAATGTAAAAACTAAATGAATTAATACATGAAAAGCACTCAGGACAATGTCTTTCATAATGAGATAAAAAATATTAGCTATAATAACAAGAGTAATGCAAGTAAAAAATCAATAAAATATATTTTAAAAAAGAGTAATGCAGCTTATTAATATCACATATTGGTTCACCAATTTTCATAGAAATGGGATTATTAACATTAATAACTGTAATTGCTGAACTTAGGTTAATCCCTCTTCTGTTCTGGTCCTTAAAGAGATTTTTGGTTATGTCTAGGTATTTACATTACTACATTGTTATAAAAACATTTACTGAGGGTCTACCATTTGTTCTTAATACAGGAATTAAAAGATGAATAAGACCATACGAAGGTCAAAATCAAGTCAGCGTGATAGACAGATACACAAATGCTAAAATAATATATAAATGTATCAAATCAACAAATATATCAAATCACCTTAAACTTGTACAACATTATATAACAATTACATCTTAATAAAAAAACAGAAACGAATAGATACTATGACAATATTTATCATGTGGAATGATAGAGATAAGCATAGAGACTTATGAAAACATGGAAAAGACACCATGATAGGCAGAATAACAGCCTGTCCAAAGATGTCCATGTCCTAACCCTCAGAGACCATGAATATGTTACATACGTGTCGAAGAGGAATTAAGGATGCTAAACAGCTGACCTTGAAACAGGGACATTATCCTGAATTTCCTGGGTGGGTCCAGTGTAAACAGAAAGGTGCTTAAAAATGTAAGAAGGAAGCAGAAGAATGAGTCAAAGTGATGCAATGTGAGAAGGACTTAATCATCATCACTGGAATTGAAGCTAGAGGAAGGGGGCCATGTGCCAAGGAATGCAGGTGGCTTGCAGTCCCTGAAAAAGGCAAGGACACAGATCCTATCCAAAGCATAATGAAAGGGGCAAGCCCTGCAGATACTCTGATTTTAGTCCAGCGAGACCCATATTAGACTTTACACCAACAGAACTGCAAGATAATATATGTGTGTTGTTTAAAAAGACTACACTTGTGGTAACTTTTACAGTAGACAAAGAAACTAAGACAGATGTAGAGTCCGACTTGTAAGTGGAAAGGACAGAAGTGATAGGAATAAGAAAAGTTTCTGGGTCAGGCCTGAGTATTAGAGGATGAACAGAAATTATGTATGTATAGTGAGGGCACTCTGGGCAGAGGTTCCAGTTTGAATAAAGATTAAGATGTGAGAGTTTCACTGATTCACTGAACAAAGTTTGAGAGGTGGGATGTTTGAGAATGAGACTGGATCAGTTTGCAGGGGGCCAGTCATTGGGAGCTTCCCACAATTGGCAGTCTAGTCTTTAACCTATGAAAAGGGGATCTCAGGGGGGCTTTAATCCATCCAAGGAATAACAGGGTGATCTTTGTGTTTTGGAAAGATTACTAGGGTAGCAAGGTGGAGGATGGGTTTGAAGAGGGCAGGCTAGGAGAAAGGAGGCCACCTAAGAGGTCCAAGTGAGAGGTAGTAGAGTCTGAAATAAGGCAGTGGGAGTCAGAAGAGAAAGGAAGTACCAATTTGGGAAATATTGGCTGGCATTAGTAATGGCTTGGATGTGAGACATAAGGCTGAAGATGGAATCCAGAATGACTTCTTCATTTCTAGCTTAGGTGACTGGGGAGATGAAGGTGCCTTAAAATGAGATACAGAATGGAGAAGGAGGAAGAGCTGATTTAGGAGATGATAAGTTTCTTTTTGGATGATTTGGACTGACCAGATGGAGACACACAGATGACAGCCAAATAGGTACATCTGGAATCCATGGGAGTCCAGGCTGATGAGATGGATTTGTCATCTCAAATGAGGAGTTGCATCCACATATGAGGAATAATTTGAACAGTAACATCACTCCAGAATGAGAAGAACAGTGAGCTGAAGATAGGATCCTGGGTGACAGTACCATGAAAGAGGTGTTGCAAAAGAAGAGATGGAAGTGATTAAGGAGAAATATGCAGGAAACAGCCTGGAGAACAAGCAAGTGTGGTGTCCCAGGAGCCAAGGAAATAGTTTTAAGAAGAAGAGAAGGAGACATCAGGTCACATGTAATGGGATGATCATGGCGACAGCAGCCATGATCATCAGCATCCTATAATTATAATCACAATAGCAACTGGCACTTCTTGATCATTATGAGACGATTACTGTGATTTATTTAAACAATGCATACCACACACTTCCTCCCAGAAACTACTCTAAGTGCTTTATGAGTTTTAACTCATTTCATTCCTATAATAATCCTATGAGTTAGATACTATTAGTAGCCCCATTTTTTCAGATAAAGAAATAGAAACACAGAGAAGTTAAATGACTTGCCCCAAATTACTCAGTTAGTAAGCAACAGTAACAAGACTCTCCAGAAGCCACTTTCTTCACCTTAATCTCTACTGATCACAAGATCACAACCCATCTCATTTAGCTTTTACCATACATAAGCCAAAGAGTAGGTTCCACCACCCTAATGAAACACAAAATGTAACCAAGGATTAGCAACATTAGCCAACTTGTCCAAAGTCAGCCAGCTCCAGGCAAAGGCCTGGGCAGGTGAGATGAGGGTGAAAGATCCAGCCTGCATATTAAAACTAATCAATACCAGTGTAACCGAAAGGAGGAAGCTCTAGATGACATCTCTCACAAGACACAGGTCCCCCTCTCCTCTGTTTATGACACAGGATCCCTCTGTCCTCTTGTCTGGCAGATAAGGTGAAAAGCTGATCTAGTCCACACAAGGACTGAGCTGGGTTGGGAATGGCTGTCTGTAAGACTTGATTCCATCTGGCTTGTTATTACCTCTTGGGTACTTGTTATTAGCTGTGGCTCCTGATGGACAGCCTGGTGGGTCTCTGTCTCCTATAGGATTATGGGAGATTCTGTCCTGCTCTTTGAAAGCTTGTTAATTTTTTTAATCCTATCAAGGAATGTGAACAAATCCCAATTAAGTGAACTTTTTGGTCATTTAGTTCATTTATAAACAGTAGGCCAATATCTGGGAGACTTCTTTAGATTAAATCAGAACACGGAGGCTCCAAAAACTCATATCTATGTATTTCTGATTCTACACAAAATACTGCAGTTTTCTTCTCTGGGAACAAAGCCTTGAAGGACCCTGGTGTTCTTGTATTTGCTGCCTTCCAACCTGACTTAAAGGAATGCAAATGGGGTCCCCTGGTCCAGGGAACTCTGAGCACTGGGTATTAGAGGCTGATCTCAGAACAGAGTCAGTACAAACAACAAACAAAACTGATACTTAGCTGGGCTTTGTGCCCAAGAAAACCAGCCACACACGAACTCACACCATGGGGGAAGGAGAAAGGGAAAAAAAAGTTCCAAAAACAAAATGAGGAGAGAAAAAGGCAGGCTGGGAGGCTGGCCCCACGCTGACTGGCCCCCACATGAATGTGTGAGACAAAAGCCTAAGAAAAGCTTCCCTCCACTTGCCCAGGAAATGGGCTCCAACCTCTTGAGTTATTTGATAAGTAGTGTCAGAGGCCAAGAGCTCTGACTCTATGGAGAAAGGAGATGGCTTTGGTTCACGTAAAAAATAAAATAAGTGTTGTTTTAAAAATGCTTTAATATCTATATTTTTTATATGTAGAAGTCATCCCAATTGAAGCGTTTATTTGGAACTATGTGGATTAATTAAGAAAATGATAGCTGCTATAACAGGTAAACCAGAAATCTCAGTGGCTCAACACAATGGAAGATTATTTTTTGCTCATGTAAAGTCTACCAATTGGAAGGGAGCAAGTGGTACACTTGCAGGCAGTCATTCAGGAAGCAAGGATAAAGATAGTTCTCTCATCTATAACATGTAACTTCTGAGGTTGCCCAGGACATGGGCAGAAAAGGTGAGAGAAAGAGTGAAGGATTGTATAGGAGATTTTTATTCACCAGGTTGACAAGTGATATATAGGATACTTTTGCCTACATATCAACTGCCTAGACTGAACTTGGTCACACAGCCATACCTAAACACAGGGTGTGTTGGGAGATGTAGTCTCTGGCAGGTCAACCACTTTGCAGCAAAAACTCCATATGTGGAAAGGGAACACTCATCATTGGTGAAAACAAGATGCCTCTTCCCCAATGGATTTGCTGTTCTTTACTATATATCTTTATTATATTGGTTTGAAAAACAAATAGAGGGAGAGAGGAAGTAAGATAATCAAATTAACACATTTGTTCTGTTGAATTGTTTCTTGGGCGGAGGGAAATTGGCATTTGGGGTGAGACAGTTATTTGATTGTTGGACTGTTTGTCATATTGTAGTAGGGTCACATCCTTGATCCCTGACCACTAAAGCCAGAGCACTCCCAGACACCATGACAACCCAAAATGCCATACATTTCAGGGTTGGCCCTGTCATGGCTGAAGACCACAGTCACAGTTTCAAGGTACTGGCTAATTCTTAACTCTGACTGGATCAGGTTATCTGAATGATCTCATAACGCAAACCTCCCAATGGCTTCCATCCTGATTGACCTTCCCCTAGGACAGTGGTTCTCAACCTATGGGTCGCGACCCCTTTGGGGGTCGAATGACCCTTTCACAGGGGTCGCCCAAGACCATCGGAAAACACATATATAATTACATATTGTCTTTGTGATTAATCACTATGCTTTAATTATGTTCAATTTGTAACAATGAAAATACATCCTGCATATCAGATATTTACATTATGATTCATAACAGTAGCAAAATTACAGTTATGAAGTAGCAACGAAAATAATTTTATGGTTGGGGGTCACCACAACATGAGGAACTGTATTAAAGGGTCATGGCATTAGGAAGGTTGAGAACCACTGCCCTAGGAAGTCATGTCTTCTGCCTGCTTTACTGTATCACATGTAACCCTATCCCAATGTGCCTGACAGCACTCCAAACATCACAAAAGCATGATGTTCATCCAAAACAGTCACCTTAGGGTGACTAGCTACTTAGTGTAATGAGGTTACCATTTTTTAAAATGTTTTTGGAACTCTCCTTTGTGATCTTCAGAGACAGTGCTACATAGAAACATGTGGTCGTTGTACTTGAGGGAACCTCAGAAGTTCCTTAGTTCAATATTCTATCTAATGCTCAATCACTTCTATCACCTTTATTTATTCAACAGCATGTGTCCTGAGGCACTGCCTTGAAGCTGAGGACAATGGAATGATGAGTACCAGTTACTGACTTCATCATTTAACAAGGAATACTGCTATATAGATGGATATATTTGTAATATATCCATCTATATAGCAACATATCCATGCTAAGCCAGGAAGAGACTGCTGTGGAATACAAATAAGGGATGGACTAAATGAGCTTCACGTGTAGACATTGAGTTGTGCTTTGATGGAAAAGGTTTAATTTTCCAGATTGAATAACAAGGGTGGTAGGAGGGGTATCATAGGAATGGGCTTGAAGGACTCTAGGTATTATAAGGGCTTTGGGGATGGAAGGGGTTTAAAATGAAAGAATAAGGGACCTGGAAAAGATAGAAGGGGAACAAGATGGAGGAATAGAAGTTGGATGGAAAGGGAAGGTCTTGGAGAAGTCCTATGAAACAAAGGACATACAGAGCCCAAGTGGGAGTGGAGGCAGCAAGCACACTGTTGGACTTGAAGGGACTGAAACTCAGGGCCTTCAGTTTAAATATCTCTAATGACACAGACCTCCTGATGAAAGTAACTTTATATCTGGACAATTTTAGATGTTGGACAGGTCTTCTCAATATTCAGCCAAAATCGACCTCACCTTAGTTCCTATTCTTTTGCCCTGATTCTACTCTCCTAGACATGTAGATTGAGCATAACTACTTTCCCACAGATCATCCCTCCAAGAATAGGAAGATAGTTGTTATGTCTCCAAGAGTATCTTCTCTTTTCCAGGCTAAACGCGCTCTTCATGTGTGTTTTTTTTTGTGTGTGTGTGTGTGTGTGAGGATGTTTTTAATCCCCTATTCTTTCTTATCACAGTCCTCTGTGCTGGATGTATTCCAGTCGGGCAACATTTCCTTTAAAACGTGGTACCCAGATGGAACACACTATTCCAAGTGTGGTTCACCAGCACAATCTTTGATCTGCATTCGAGCATCAAATGAAGTTACCAAGCAGACATACCACATTACTAGTCATGCTGAACTTCCTGTCAATCATCATGAGTGATGCTGGTAAGTTCATTCCTTATTCCATTTAGGGGCAGATGGTTTTTGAATGTGAGAGTGTAACTATATATTGTTCCATTTACATTTCCCCTGGTAAAAGTTTTGGTCTATTTTTCCAGGCTGTCAAGAGCTTTTAGAATAGTATTTTGAGTTTTATGATGCCTTGGACAAGCATGACAAAGCCAATGTCCCCTTCTAAGGTCTTGAGATTGAGGCAAGGCTAAGACAGAACTGCAGAAACTGCCATCCAAGACTTCTCAAACATAGGTTGTTTGTGCCACTTTTTATCTTCATCCTTGGATAGTCTTATTTCCCTCCATATTTTAATATCTTTCTTTTTCGTATCTGGGTTCATAAGAAAACTCCATAAGCAGCCAATTTAGTTTCTTGAGTTGTTTTTTTTTTTCATTTTGTCTGTTCCACTGACTACATAGTTAGAATTTCATTTCTGACACCACCCTATCCTCTTTGAGAAGGCTGTCTTTTGAGTCATTGTTCATAAATTTCTATTAAAGTTTGCTCAAATACTTAAAAATTCTGAAGTCATGATTATATATCTGATTCTGAGCCATTCTCAACATAGTGGGGAGGGGTTTGTATGAATTTCAAAAATATGTGGACATCCTTGAAGGGATCTACCTCTTTGATCAATTCCTGTTTAATTCCATTAATTCCTCCTTAATGATTAAACAAGTTTTTTCTCATTGTTGCTCTTCCATTCTAGGATATTATGTTAACAAGGGTGGCACAATACAAGGAAATGGATTTTCTAGACTGAGAGAACAATATGAGAAAAGACAGCTAATTAAAAGATAGATGCATATTCTATGGATTCTTCATGATGTATATTTAGTTCGTAACTCTTAAGTAGATTGGCATTTTCTTGATGGCAGGAAGGGACCACATCTTTTCTATAGAATATTGGTTCTTTTGCTTCTATCACAATGGAGTGGCAAGCACACAATAGGGGCTCAGTGGATATTTTTGAATAGCTAACCACAACTACAACAGTATGGTTTAATGTTTAGATACACACATACTATTACTTACTGGTTGAAGCTATTAAGGTCTTGGAGATTAGTCCAATGTGTAACACTATTTCTCACAGAAATATATAGAAACATGGAGACAGTTACACGATAGATCAAGAGACAGTCACCAATAAATCAAAGTTTAGAAGGAAAAATTCACCTTTAATAAATCTGTGTTGTACACCTGAAACTAATATTTTAAGTTCATTAACACACACACACACACACCCCTACACCTGTCTATATCCACAGTGGCCTTTACTGATGGAGGAATAGAAGTTGGATGGAAAGGGAAGGTCTTGGAGAAGTCCTATGAAACAAAGGACATACAGAGCCCAAGTGGGAGTGGAGGCAGCAAGCACACTGTTGGACTTGAAGGGACTGAAACTCAGGGCCTTCAGTTTAAATATCTCTAATGACACAGACCTCCTGATGAAAGTAACTTTATATCTGGACAATTTTAGATGTTGGACAGGTCTTCTCAATATTCAGCCAAAATCGACCTCACCTTAGTTCCTATTCTTTTGCCCTGATTCTACTCTCCTAGACATGTAGATTGAGCATAACTACTTTCCCACAGATCATCCCTCCAAGAATAGGAAGATAGTTGTTATGTCTCCAAGAGTATCTTCTCTTTTCCAGGCTAAACGCGCTCTTCATGTGTGTTTTTTTTTGTGTGTGTGTGTGTGTGTGAGGATGTTTTTAATCCCCTATTCTTTCTTATCACAGTCCTCTGTGCTGGATGTATTCCAGTCGGGCAACATTTCCTTTAAAACGTGGTACCCAGATGGAACACACTATTCCAAGTGTGGTTCACCAGCACAATCTTTGATCTGCATTCGAGCATCAAATGAAGTTACCAAGCAGACATACCACATTACTAGTCATGCTGAACTTCCTGTCAATCATCATGAGTGATGCTGGTAAGTTCATTCCTTATTCCATTTAGGGGCAGATGGTTTTTGAATGTGAGAGTGTAACTATATATTGTTCCATTTACATTTCCCCTGGTAAAAGTTTTGGTCTATTTTTCCAGGCTGTCAAGAGCTTTTAGAATAGTATTTTGAGTTTTATGATGCCTTGGACAAGCATGACAAAGCCAATGTCCCCTTCTAAGGTCTTGAGATTGAGGCAAGGCTAAGACAGAACTGCAGAAACTGCCATCCAAGACTTCTCAAACATAGGTTGTTTGTGCCACTTTTTATCTTCATCCTTGGATAGTCTTATTTCCCTCCATATTTTAATATCTTTCTTTTTCGTATCTGGGTTCATAAGAAAACTCCATAAGCAGCCAATTTAGTTTCTTGAGTTGTTTTTTTTTTTCATTTTGTCTGTTCCACTGACTACATAGTTAGAATTTCATTTCTGACACCACCCTATCCTCTTTGAGAAGGCTGTCTTTTGAGTCATTGTTCATAAATTTCTATTAAAGTTTGCTCAAATACTTAAAAATTCTGAAGTCATGATTATATGTCTGATTCTGAGCCATTCTCAACATAGTGGGGAGGGGTTTGTATGAATTTCAAAAATATGTGGACATCCTTGAAGGGATCTACCTCTTTGATCAATTCCTGTTTAATTCCATTAATTCCTCCTTAATGATTAAACAAGTTTTTTCTCATTGTTGCTCTTCCATTCTAGGATATTATGTTAACAAGGGTGGCACAATACAAGGAAATGGATTTTCTAGACTGAGAGAACAATATGAGAAAAGACAGCTAATTAAAAGATAGATGCATATTCTATGGATTCTTCATGATGTATATTTAGTTCGTAATTCTTAAGTAGATTGGCATTTTCTTGATGGCAGGAAGGGACCACATCTTTTCTATAGAATATTGGTTCTTTTGCTTCTATCACAATGGAGTGGCAAGCACACAATAGGGGCTCAGTGGATATTTTTGAATAGCTAACCACAACTACAACAGTATGGTTTAATGTTTAGATACACACATACTATTACTTACTGGTTGAAGCTATTAAGGTCTTGGAGATTAGTCCAATGTGTAACACTATTTCTCACAGAAATATATAGAAACATGGAGACAGTTACACAATAGATCAAGAGACAGTCACCAATATATCAAAGTTTAGAAGGAAAAATTCACCTTTAATAAATCTGTGTTGTACACCTGAAACTAATATTTTAAGTTCATTAACACACACACACACACACCCCTACACCTGTCTATAACACACACACACACACACACACACACACCCCTACACCTGTCTATGTCCACAGTGGCCTTTACTTGCTAAGTCCAAAGTTATAAAAGTAATCACTTATTTTTTTTCAAAAGCTGTACATTTAAAAGACTAGGTTCTGGTTGTTTTTGGACTTCATCAGCTCAGCTAATAAATGGAACTGTACTGCATAAACTACTCTAATATGTTGTAAAATCTCTCTACAATCAGCATCTAAAATTACATGTTTTTCCACCCATATTATCAGCTATGTAATAGAACAATATGGCACTTATTCATCAGAATAAAATATTATCTCTTATTTTTTTCACTTATAAGGTGCACGATGATTAAGAATTCCTGTTGCCAAGGGTGAAATGCTGCTTCCAGCTCTAAGTTCCATTGTTTTGTGAATTTGTAATTGCACCCTTTCTGAGGGATGGGAAAGGCAGAGGAGGAAATTCACAAAAGTGACACAAAGCAGATAATAACCGAGTCCTATGAAGAATTTATAATGGTGTTCAACATGGGAGGGTAAGAAATTGTTTTTTTCACAAAGAATGATCTGTGGTCACCACCTCTAGCTAGAGAATTGTAGATATAAGGACCCCTTTCGTGTTCCAACAACAAATTAAACATCAGAGTTCTGATCTCCTGAGAAAATTCACATTTGTCTGTGAAGGTGGGGGGTAAGGTGTTTTTTTTGTTAGTCCTCATCAGAGAATATTTTTTTCAGTGAGTTTTTAAAGAGAGTGAAAGAGAGGGGGAGAAGCAGAGAGAAACATCGACGTGAGGGAGACACATCAATTGGTTGCCTACTGCACACACCCTACCAGGGCTGGGGATCAAGCCTGCAACCGAGGTGCACGCTATTGACTGGAATTGAAACCAGGGCCCTTCAGTCTGTGGGCTGATGCTGTAACCACTGAGCAAACTAGCCAGGGAAGGGGTAAGGTTTTTTTTAGAGGACTTACCAGCCATTCACTTTATTCTCATTCTTGGTGACAGTAATGGGTAGGTATTAACCCAAAGCTAAATCCAAATTTAAACCAGTCAGCAAAGTTGACCTCTTAACCAATATTGAGGATAGCCCGAAGGTTAGACCGACAGAGAACTAGAAAGATGCTGATATTGGTTGAGAATATACCAGGTATCAGGCATAATGCTGGATGGTCCTTGAAAACTCCCTGTCAACTAATTAAGTAATGATTAATATACCCAATTTATAGGCAAGATAACCAAACATCCTAGAAACATGTAAGTTGCCCAGTGTTACAAAGTTAGTGGCAGAGCCTAGAATTTTTCATCACACTGTCTTCAGCTTAATTCTACCGTATTCATGTATTCATTCTCCCTCCTTTCACCCAAAGAAGTTCCAACTACTTTGGTGAGGTGACTCCCTACCACCCAAATTGCCCAGCACCCTCTCCATCTACACATACACCCAAGGCCATGCCTTGGTATTAAATATTTTAAGCATGTTTTCAATGCCTTCTTTTTAGGTCATAAATTTAAGGAAAACTGTCAGAGAAGAAAAAAACCAATTGGCTGCTCAGGGAGGCGCTCAATAAGGCATTGTCTTTGTGTGACATCCATCAGTATCTTAGCTTTGCAAGAGCAGAAGTGGGATGCCATTCATTCATTCAGAGATGATCAGGCTATAGGTCATGAACTAATGATCACCAAACTTGCAAAAAACTGACAACTAACACAGATACTCATTTACTAAGTTAAGAAGCTACCTATGTCCAGAGATGTCAATCTTGTTCTCCACAGAATTGCTTCTCAGTAAAGAGAACCAGAGAAATCAAAGAAGAGAGGAAATATTTCTAAATCCTATCATCCAGGCTGTAGAAAGGTCTGATGAACTATCTCCATTCCACAATAAACACAGCCTCTCTCTCTCTCTCTCTTTCTCTCTCTCTCTCTCTCATTACCTGTACCAGCTACATATATCTTCCTCCTTTACATAATTTATGCTCGGGAAACACTGACGAATTACATTCCTTTTCCCCCCTTGAGTCATTAGATGTCTCATAATATCATGCCAACCAACTAACAGGTTGACATTTTATTTATCATTTCACCATATCTTCTTTAGAATACACCATCTTAGGAACATGTTTACAACTCTTCTCTTAGGCTGTTTGATCTGTATTAAGTTCATCCATTATGAAATGGACAATGGAACAACTGGATATCCACATACAAAAGAAGTGAGTTTGAACCACTACCTCACACCATATCTAAAAATTAATTGAAAGTGGATCAGAGACCCAAATGTAAGAGCTAAAACTAGAAATATTGTTAGAAGGAAGCAAAAGTGTAAATTTTTGTGACCCTGGATTAGGCAATGATTTCTAAGATATGACACCAAAATCATAAGCAAAAAAGGAAAAAAACACAACTAGATAAATTGGACTTCATTAAAATTAAAAACTTTGTGCTTCAAATGAAACTATCAATAAAACAAAAAATAAACCCAAAGAATGGGAAGAAGTATTTGAAAAAATCATATATCCAATAAGATATTTTTAAAAAGTATATTTTTATTGATTTCAGAGAGGAAGGGAGAGGAAGAGAGAGATAAAAACATCAATGATGAGAGGGAATCATCGATTGTCTGCCTCCTGCATGCCTCCAACTGGGGACCAAGCCTGCAACCTAGCGCATGTGCCCTTGATTGGAATCAAACCAGGGACCCTTGAGTCCGCAGACTGATGCTCCATCCACTGAACCAAACCGGCTGGGACCAATAAGTGATTTTTATTCAGGATATATGAAAACCTCTTACAGCACAATGATTCAAAGACAAATAATCTGATAAAAAATGGGCAAAGTATTTTAATAGACACTTCTCCAAAAAAGATATGCAAATAGCCAAATAAACACATGGAAAGATGCTCAGCATCGTTAGTTAGGAGGGAAAAGCAAATAAAAACCACAATGAGATACCATGGCAAGCCTGCTATGATGGCTACAATCACAGACAGGCAAGCACAAGTGCTGGTGGGAAGGTGGAGAAAATGGAACCCTCATACACTGCCAGCGGGAATGCTAAATTGTACAGCTGCTTTGAAATAGTTTTTCCTTCAAATATTGAACACAGAGCTACTATATGACCCTACAATTCTACTGTTAGGTATACATCCCGGAAAACTGAAAATATATGTCCACACAAAAACTCATATATAAATATTTATAGCAGCATTATTCACAGCAAGTAGAACCAACCCAAATATCCATTAACTAAAGAAAGGATTAACAAAACATTGTATCCATACAATGGATAGTATTTGGCCATGAAAAGGTATGAAGTATTGATATATGCTATAACACATTGAATACAGTTATTATAAGTAAAAGAAGTCAGTCACAAAAGACCACATATTGTATGAGCCCTTTTGTGTTAAAAGTCCAGAATAGGCAAATCCATAGAGTCAGGAAGTAGAATAGTAGATGCCAGGAGCAAGGGGAGGTGGAATGAAGAGTGACTACTAATGGGTATGAGGTTTCTTTGGGGGTGATAAAAAAAATTCTGAAATTAGATAATGGTGATTGTTACACAATTTTTGAACATATTAAAACTCACTATATTGTTTACTTTAAAGTGGTGAATTTCATGATACGTGAATTATACCTCGATAAAGTTGTTTTTTTTAAAGAGTTTGAGTTCCTGGGGGAATACTATATTGTTTACTTTAAAGTGGTGAATTTCATGATATGTGAATTATACCTCAATAAAGTTGTGTTTTTTTAAAGAGTTTATTTGAGTTCCTGGGGGAAAAGCTTATACATTATCATATTTTTGGAGTCTGCTTTTTAAACAAAGATTACCAGCCTATGTAAAACAAATAACTGTGTAGGGCATACATTTCTACCTCTATGTAAGATATAGTAAAATGCCATACAGTATTGAAATGTTTAAGTGGAAAGAGGAAAATAAATGACAAAAGGGAAAAGAAATAGAACATGTATTAAAATAATATTCTGGTGGCTTCAAGATCATTTAGTAATGCTGTTTTGGGAAGCCATCCTGAGAAATTGCATAATAAATGGCACTAACTTATTATGAAATCATTTTAGTTCTTTTGTAACCAAATTCTCTAAATGGACTTCCCACAATATACTGAATATTGCTCTATATAGAATTCTTCTGTTGTGAGGTATTAATGCAAGAAAGCTTTTAACTGTTAAAGGAAATCTTTTCAGATACAAAGAGAATTTTAGTAAATGGAAAGATGGCAATTATAATCATAGCATAAGCTATTCGCTTTTAAGCAAGACCAAAAGTACAGAAAAAATATCAAGTGTGGAAAGGGCACAGTTTGATTAGTTTGGTACTGGAAACTTATTAACTTGTATTTAGAGTTACGTAAAGAAATAGAATAATATCACAGACAAATATCAGAATAAGGTTATTTTCATAATCTGAGATATTAAGTAAAAATTATAATATTAAAATATATTAACCATAAGCATTGATATGAGATCTTTCAGATGAATAACATCATCTAAATTTAAAAAATGGTGCTAGTACTCTTTATAAAAACTATTATATGAGGAAAAGTTCTACTCTATTTTTCTAATTCCCTCTGCCAAATATTAAATTCAATATAAAATGCTAGGTGATTGAAACAACAGAAGAGTATTGATGTAAACTTCAGCATTTATTTTCTCTATGACATATGTATTTATTAACATTATAGTGTGAAGCATCAGCTCTTTCATATTTCTTAAAGTGCATAGTAAGGGGGAAAAAGAATACTCCTTCCTTTCCTCTTCCTTCTTCTCTACATTCCTACCCTCCCTCCCTCTTTCCTTCTCTTTCTTCCTTTCTTTGTTCTTACACTCCACCCACCTATCCACCACATCTAATGCTTTTATTTACTGTTTAATTCTAACAATCAATATTGTTCTTGACACAATTAATATTTGTTGAATGAATGTAGAATGGCATATAACTATATTTATAAGGGCATCCATTTATATAATGAGATAACCACATCAGAACTTGGAATATGTCTGGGTAATACAGAAAAAAAGGGATATCTAGAAAGGCCAAAGAAGATAGAATT
The DNA here is from genome assembly GCF_000412655.1 of Myotis brandtii. Lineage (NCBI taxonomy): Eukaryota > Metazoa > Chordata > Mammalia > Chiroptera > Vespertilionidae > Myotis > Myotis brandtii. The sequence goes on along the minus strand of NW_005353477.1, from coordinate 11,841 downwards.
AAAACTAAGATCCCCTGAAACAATTCACATGTTCTCTTTTCTCAGGCTGTGTAGTCTTAGGGTTGATGATCTTATAGGGTATCTAGACATCTTTGATTTATATAACCCCAGAGTTGATTTTAATGTAAAAAACAGAGGTGAGTAAAGTTTCTTGGATCTGAATAAGTATTGGAGTACTTTTTGACATTGTTTATTCACAGATATAAGTGCTGGGAGGAAAATCCTGAGATTTATATTTCTATTTTAATGCACATGTAAAAGAGTGAATAATAGTCAAAGAAGGACTTTTCTAACAAAACATTTCTACCCCATGTGTATATCTGCATGTGTGTTTCTTCATTCTGCCCTATGACCTTGTAACCTCACTCAAGGGCTGTAATAAGTAATAGAAGAGTGGTTAACCACATGAAACAGTCAATTTGCTTATTACATCTATGGAATGTTTTGTCTGTGATTTAAGTGAGTAAAAAGCATGATGACTATTACAGACACAGAGGAAAAAAGCAGTTGAACTTCAACCAGAATGAAGAGTGAACACCTTCCATCTTTGCTGAGACTCTGAAAATAAACCCAATCTCATTTTGGTGAGAAGAAAGATGTTAACTCAACTCAGATGTCTCTCAACTTTTGAATCAATTGTCATTCGAAGTCCAACTTCCAGAAGAATTTTTTTCTCACTTCTGAGCTGAATTTTGCTTATAATATTTGATGGCAAAAATGTACAGTACTGGCCACAATAGAGTAAGTCTGCAAGAAATTCTTCCTCTACATATTACAACCAAAGAGTTCAAACAGAATACAAAAGGCCACTCACTGAGGACTCTGGCAAGTAAATATTCAATTGTAGGCAGATGGTGAGAAAAGTCAAAACTTGAAGCTCTTCTGTTTTCTGAGAAGAGCAGGCATTTTCTTGCTGCCCTGTTTACTAATGAACAATCTTTTAGTTAAACTTTCCAGAAGTACTGAGTTCGTACTTTCCAATGTCTTTTGGGAATAACCCTTCAAATGTAACAGCAAAGTGTAAGTTTATTCTTGGACACTGGGTATTAAATGTTTGTTTTCTTGTTTGTTTGTTTGTTTTAAGGAGAAGGGAGTATTTCCCAGAAGTTGAGAGCCAATAAAACGAACTTATAAGACAACTTGTGTATTTTGATAAGATTTTCTTATTTTCATAAGATTTTAATACAGGGATTTTAGGAATATCATAGTTCTTGTTCAATGCATTGATGATCTAGTATTGTGTAACAGAAAGCAAAAAAATAAATTAATCTTATAGAAGACCAACGAGATCTGTGCTGTCTAAAATGGTTGTCCTATGCAGTTATAAATTTAAGTAAAATAAATGATTCAGCTTCTCCTTACCTTAGCCACATTTCATGTACTCCATAGCTACATATAGCTAGTGGCTACCATATTGGACAGCACTGCAATAGTACAGTATAGAGACAAAGATTGTGGTTTCCATTCTATAATTCTGGGCCAACCTCAGCTTTCTGTAAACTGAAGAAAGAATGCTTCCTATAAGGGAAGATGAAACTGGGTGATGTGTATAAAATGCCTATCAGGGTGCCTGACACAAGATAAGTACTAAGTACATATTAACTACAATGATGATTATTGTTAGAAATTGACTATTGGGCAAATGTAATTCAAGTGAGCAATTTAACTTTTCTTTGAAATAATCTAGTCGAGTTTTAAGTCATAATTTATGTTGGTGAATAAGGCATTATTTTGTTTTCTTTCTGTTAGTCCACCTTCCTGAGATTTGGGGATTAGTGGGGAAGGGGAAAATGTCACATTTTTATTATAATCCATGAAGTGTGGAAAGACAGCTTGACCACTATCTCACTTCATTTTCTGTGTATATCTGTTCCCAGTGTGTGAAAAGGAATGATATATGTTGGGTTTTGGGGGGAAAAATAGCTATACTATCCATAGTAATTACAAAATCACTCTTCTTCAAGTAATTATTAAGAAACTAAACCATATAGAATAGAGTATGTTTGCACGTAACAGAGAAGAGCAGTAGGAATGCAGAAGAGAAAAGTGGTACCTTATTAATGAATAGCAGGGATTCCTAGGCTGCAACTTCAGGATAAGCATATTTTATTCATGACTTCTTTTTCATCCTTTGGTGTCAGTAGGCACCATCATTCATAATATATTGACTGACGATCCTTCCCCACTCCAGAAATATGGTTTGCAATACAAGTCTTTGATGGTCTGAAAGACTAGAGTACACTTCACAATAGAGTATACTTAAAGAGAGGATGAGCTTCAGTTGGGGTGACCTGTTACACCCTGCTCATCCATTACATCTCTTGTCACAACTGTTTACTTTTTCACACTGTGCTGGAACCATTAAGAAGGCACACTAAGGTAGGATTGGCTACATGCTGTTCTCCTTTTGACCTGCCAGAGAATTAATCTTAAATGCTCAATTTAATGCTTTCTAACAGTGACTGCTAAGGGGTGGGGTAGGGGGAGTCAGTTGCCTTTTTTTAAAAAAGGCACCTATTTAAAACACAAAAACTAAATTTTACTGACATATATGCCTATCATTTTGTCTTTAATAGGGAAATAGTAGCAAAAGGCCTACACATCTCTTTCCCATTACACCATATAGACAGTGATTACTGGGGCAGAATGCTTATTTACATATTAAGGTGAACAAATATCAGTAAAAGATACCAATTTGTAAGGGTCATTGCAAATGATGGCAATTGATGGAGAATCATGATTGTTTAGCAGTAATTTGAGAGAGGACTTTAAAACTCATGCATGTGGTTGCCATTACACTTCCCTGTCTCCCATAAAAAAATTAAAAAGGTATATAAAGAGGAATCAATAAATTTCAGCAGAGTGGAAATAAAGAAGACTACAGGAAAATACTCCTCAATACTTTTTAAAAAATTGAAAGAAACATGAAATCTTTGATAGGAGATGAAAGAAGAGATGAGATAATAGAAAGGATGTAAAGCAATCTGGCCATGCTTAGGAAAGAAATGAAAGAAAGCAATAAAAAATTATTAAAAAAGAGAAAACCACATCAGAACAGCTGGAAGGAGAATGGATTCTGCTAAAAATAGAGGCAATGACATAGAGGATAGCTTAAGGAAATAGCATAAATGCAAAGGAAAACAAGAAGAAGTCATTAAATGCTATTTATATCAGGTATGGCAGACATAGAATAAAGTACCCTTAAAATAGAGAATTGGCAAATGAGTTACCAACCAACCAAACAAACAAACAAACAACAAAAACTCTCAAAGCCAAAACAGAAGAAAAACTTCCGGTGAAGAAGGAAGTTCTGTATCTGTAGATCCAAATGACACTGAAGTTTTTATTAAAAAAAATAGTCACAGATAATTAGTAACATAATATATTTTGAGGAGGTTTTTAAACTGCAAGGATAGAGAAAGCAATCTCAGGGTATGGAGACAAAAAGATTAAATCAGCTACAAGATATAAAAATCAGGCTGGCCTCAGACGTCCTCATAGCCTCACTAACTCCCAGAGACATAGAAGCAAAGGTTATTAAAAGAAAAACAAAACTAATACACCCTATGCAGATTTCAGTCACTTTTAAATGGGAGAAAGTGTAAGTGAGCCACTTTCTTTACCTTCCATAACCATTACGTTCTAAAGGAAGCTCTATGTATCAGCACGGAGTGTACTTGAATTATGAGAAATGAATTAAAATAGTCACAGAAACATATGTGTAGTATGATTTTAACTGTGAACTTTGAGGGGGTAGGACTGGTAAAAGAAAACACCTTTTAATTAAAACTTATGAACAGTATGAAATTTCTGCAGTGTTTTTATAATTAACTAGAGGCTTGATGCACGAAATTTGTGCAAGGGGCTCCAAGGGCCAAGGCGGCAGCAGCAGCAGCCCCAGAAGGACATCTAGAAGGATGTCCGGTCTAATTGCATCTTATGCTTTTATTATTATAGATATAAAAATAAATTCCCCTTTGAATGGATAAATATTGTATCTTCCACCCTGAGTCACAATGTCAAGCTGATGACAACTTGAGTGATGTTATTGCATAACTTACTCCGCTGAAAACATTTCCTTTGTTTGCACTCAAGGTAAAATACTCAGACTTCTATTTCTCTCAGGTTTCTTTATTTTCTAAATGTGGTTTCAGCAGAACTGTTTACCTGATCAATGAGGTCAGAAACCTATCAAATGACCATTTTTTACACGTGCATTCCCAGGACTGTGAATCTCTTTAAGCACAATTTTTAGAGTGTCCAATCATCAGCTTATGGAATTAAAAAAAATCCTAACGTTTGAAATGAATTGGGCTCATCAAGGAAAGCAAAGCACCTAACCAAATCAAAGAACAATAATTATGCTAAGTTTAAATGTTGTGGGCTAACGTATAATTGTCTTTTACAGTGACATGTTGAATCATGAGAAATATCACGCAGTTAAGTCTTCCTGGGATGCCATGTGGGTAATGTAAGTCCTCCCAAAGTCCCTGCCTTCAGCCTTTCTGAACCTGTCACATCTTGATCAGTTTCTAGGGAGTCTCCTTGTGTTTGACTCACGGAGCAGGCTGATCAGGAGGGACAAGGAGGCTGGGAGAATCCGCCAGAAAAGCAAAGAGAGATATTATTTTTGATTGACTACCCACTGGCAATTCACACAGCAGCCAATGTGCTCGAAGACAAGCAGAATGTAAAATCAAATTCATGTTCCTCAGCAGATGTTGTACTTGTTCCCCTGTCATATATGTAGTGGAGATAATATTAAAACATAAGAATTGGCAGGTTTGTGGGTTTTATTTGGAGAAAACAAGAAAAGCTGTATAGAGAGCTCCATAAAATGCTGGAGAAATTCATCATAAAGCTGATTTTAAGTTCCCTTTCTGAAGAGATGGGGGTCATAATACTTGTTTCCTAAGAGAAATAGTGCAATGGAGCTATTTGGGGACAAAATGAAATTATCCTGCTATTTTAAAGTAACCGTAATCTAGCTCCATTGTTTGTTTAATAAAGGTTGTACTACCTACTAAAATAAACTTCAATATTGTCCTGGCTGGGTGGCTCAGTTGGTTGGAGTGTTGTCCAAATGCACCAGGGTTTCAGGTTTGATTCCTGATCAGGGCACATACAAGAATCAACCAATTAATGTATAAATAAGTGGAATAACAAAATTCATGTCTGTTGCTCTCTCTAGCTCTCTCTAAAAAAAATCAATAAAAAATAAACTTTGATGTTGTAATAGAAGTGTCTAATTCTATAGAGTGACCATGAAGTTTAATTGAGGATATTTATAACTCTATGGGTTTATCTAAATGAACAAGGAAAACACATCAAAAAATCTAAAGGCAAATAATTTAAAAGTGTGGACTTCTTCCTTTCCTTATGCATCATAGAAAATTGAATGTTCATGTGGGCAGTTTGTCTAAAAAGGCTATAGTTTTCTTGATCAATTATGGTTATCCATGAACATTAAAACATCAGGGACTCAAAAATTACTTTATTACATAGATGAAATTACTTTATCTATTTTCTGGTTTTAGGCGTAATATATACATCCTTATTTGGAAGAAGACCAAATAACTTTGCAACACATAAGTCTGTAATGGGTGCTAGGATGTTCAAATCCAATTTTTGTTTCTTTAAAGTCCAATAAAATATATCATACTACTGAATCAAATTAAAATAACCTATTGATCAGAAATGACTATTGTCAATATTAGTGTGGTTATCTCCATCCAAGTGTGTGTGCTTGTGTGTGTGTGTGTGTGTGTCTGTGTATCTATGTCTATATCTTTATATCATTTATATCTAGTTGTCATGTTGCCTGTAAAATTCTTTCTTATTTGTAATTGAACATTATAACATAAAGTTCTAGGTAAAGTTCCATGATTTTAAAAGCCAAATCATGACATTCCATTCTATCAATATTTCATTTTGAGAGACTTCAACATTTTGATGGTATATTAATTATTAGAAATTTACGGATTCCAGAAAGTATGGGATCTTAAATCATGCTGAGTTCAATCTGCTTGGTATTGAAATCAGACCAAATGTGATGTATATCTCCCTTTGAAAGCATTTATACATTTCCAACATGAATCCAGGGAGGAGGCACTCTGCTTATTGCCCTTTGCATAGAGTTGCTTTGCATCCTCAGGAATCATCTTCATGATGTTAACCTAATAAAATGCTTCCCCTCATACAACACCCAGCTGCCTTCTCTTAAAGTCTTTCTTAATTCATTTCCCACATTGAACTCTTGTTTTTCCCTTTGCACTATCAGAGAACATTACTTCTTCCTGTATGATAGCACTCAAGCACTTAGCATTTAATAAATAATTTTTGAATTGATGGATGGATGGAGCAAGCCAGTTTTATCTAGTGGCAACAGAACACGAAAGCAATGATTTGGGTATCATCTTACTGGATTTGTAAAACCAACACAATTCAGGTATATCTCTTTAAAAAATATATATTTTTATTGATTTCAGAGAGGAAGGGAGAGGGAGAGAGATAGAAACATCAATGATGAGAGAGACTCATTGATTGGCTGCCTCCTGCATGCACCCCATTGGGAATCAAACTCACATCCTGGGCATGTGCCCTTGACCTCAATCGAACCTGGGACCCTTCAGTCCACAGGCCAACACTCTTTATCTATTGAGCCAAATCGGCTAGGGTGAGAGAACACATCTTAAAGGCCAAGCAAAGGTTTAGTTGAAGACATATAATTAATAAATTTTGTCACCTACCGAGACATCCCGTTCAGTTGAGGTTTATCTGTCAGTATAGAATTTGGCCTTTTAAAAATCTGTTTTACTTGCCTTGGCACAGATTCTAATTCCATGTATGCAGTTTCTCCTCATGAAAGCTATTTTTTTCTCCACTTGTTCTAAATCAATATAGTAAACTTCACACTCCCAATTCTCCTGAGTAAAGCTTGAATAGGAACAAGTACGCGAACGAAGAGATCCCCTTTGTTTTGGGTTCAATTCTGCAAACTAACTCCTTGCTTATTGGGGTTAATAGGCTATTTAAAAATTTTATCTTCAATTTCACAAAACTCACCACCAAACATTGTGTGAATTGGGGCAGCTCATTTGTGCACATTCAGCTTCCTCTTCTGTTAAAATGAGGACATTGGACTAAATCCTCTTTAAGTGTTAACCCTCTCCGGTGTTCTGTTTCCAAGGGTGCCATTCCTTGCTTATACTTTTATATGTTCAGAAAAACTCTTGGAAGTGAAGAGAGTGCATGATTCAGAGAAGTACTAAATATTTAGAAATACTTTTAAGACAAAGAAAAGGACAGGGCATAATGAATGTACTGAGTTAATTATCCTAAAACTGGCAGTTCAGGATAAAATACACCGGAACAAAAAGGTTTTAAAAATGCACAGGTGATAGAGCTAAAAATGGGCCTGTAAAGAACCTGAAATATGGGCCGAGTACTGAGTCACTTGACAAGCACTTTTATGATAAGTGCTCAATAAGTGGTAACGAATGTAATTTCTATATTTCACTTTTCCTTATCTTCAAGGACTGCTCTCTTCACATGACTGTTGTGCATGGATGATGAGCATCTATTAATGCCTTCATTCACTCACTTAGCAATGATTTATTAAGCACCTAGTGAAAGCAGGCACTGGGCTAGATACTGCAGATGTAATGGCAAGCCAGAGAACATGGTTCCTGCCGTCACCTAGCTTTCAAGCTTGCCATTGTAAAGTGTTAAATGTATTGGAATAGAAGGCATTGGTTTTCTCAAGTGAGAATATGCATTGCCACCTCTATGCTTGTTATTAAGTTCAAATGGTTATTTTTTCTAGCTACTATTTTAATATCTTTTACATTTTTTCTTAAAAAATAAATCTTAATAAACTCAATAAAAATGGGAAAAATGAATATATACAACAACACAGAGGCAACATAAAAGAAGTCAACCACAAAGACTACATGTGAATTCCATTTATATGGAATTCTAGGAAAGGCAGCATTATAGAGACAGAGAGGGGATCAGTGGTTGCCTAGTGCTGGGTATTAGGGAATGGGATCCACAGCAAAGGAGCATGAGGGAACTTTTTAGCGTGATGGAATTGTTCGATATCTTGATTGTGGTGCTGATTACATGATTTTGTATAGTTACCAACATTCATCAAAATATATACTGGTTGTATATTATACTTTGATAAAGCTAAAAAATCATACATTGTTATCCACCTCCTAAAAATATTCAGAGTGGAGAAATGATATTAGAAAAAATAGTAGAGCCCTGGCCGGTTTGGCTCAGTGGATGGAGCGTCGGCCTGCGGACTGAAGGGTCCTGGGTTCGATTCCGGTCAAGGGCATGTACCTTGGTTGCGGGCACATCCCCAGTGGGAGGTGTGCGGGAGGCAGCTGGTCGATATTTCTCTCTCATCTATGTTTCTAACTCTCTGTCCCTCTCCTTTACTCTCTGTAAAAAATCAATAAAATATATATTTTAAAAAAAGAAAAAATAGTAGAAAGAAATGGTTCCACTCATTCCTATAAGTTTTCTAACTCTATATAACTGAACTATATATGTTATATAGTTATATAACTGAACTATATTTTGCTTTCCACATAAATGAATATATTTTAAAAATATATTTTTATTGATTTCAGAGAGGAAGAGAGGGAGAGAGAAATAGAAACATCAATGATGAGAGAGAATCATTGATCGGCTGCCTCCTGCACGCCACCTACGGGGATTGAGCCTGCTACCCCGGCATGTGCCCTGACCTGGAATCAAACCGTGACCTCCTGGTTCATAGGTAGACACTCAACCACTGAGCCATACTGGCTGGACTGAATATGTTTTAATTAAATATATCCTCAACTTTATCAAAGAATAAGAGTAAGCCATCATTATAAAGAATACCATTGCATTTTCAGTGATATTACCATTGTAGGGAGAGCCCATCAAATTTTTTGTTTCACTAGATATGGATCCAAACACACATTCTTAGACTATTAGAAAATAAGTTTTCAAAGGAAAATGGTTTTAATTCTTTCAATCCATTATCCCTTTTTGATTTTGCTGCCAGGATGCTCAGAGGTAAATATAATACCAGATATATTATCCTTAATCTCTTTTACTAGTAGAGAATATTTTACTTTTTTGTGATATAACTAACATATAACACTGTGTAGGTATAAGGTGTACACATATTGGTTTGATACATTTATATTGCAATATGATTGCCATTAATGTTAGCTAATATCGCTATTGGGTCACATTAATTATTTCTTCTAGTAGTGGGAACAATTAAGATATTGTTTATTATGCAAATTAAAACCGCAAGTGTTGGCAAGAATGTGGAGAAAAGGGAACCCCAGCACACTGCTGGTGGGAATGCAGACTAGTACAGCCACTGTGGAAAACAATATGGAGTTTCCTCAAAAAAATTTAACCCAGGATCCCACTTCTGGGAATATACCCAAAGAAACTCGAAACACTAATTTGAAAGACTATATGCACCACTGTGTTCATTGCATTGTTACTTACAATAGCTAATCTTTGGAAATAACCCAAGTAACCCATCAGCAGATGAGTGGATAAAAAAGCTGTGGAACATTTACACAATGGAATACTATTTGGCTGTAAAAAGAAAGAAAGAAAGAAAGAAAGAAAGAAAGAAAGAAAGAAAGAAAGGAAGGAAGGAAGGAAGGAAGG
>NW_005353477.1:0-1416 GCF_000412655.1 Myotis brandtii | reverse complement strand
TACCCCCCAAGGGGTCCCAGACTGCGAGAGGGCACAGGCCGGGCTGGGGGCCCCCCCTCCCCCCCCCCCCCGAGTGCACAAATTTTTGTGCACCGGGCCTCTAGTATATATATAACACATAGACACAGACAACAGTATGGTGATGGGTTGGGTAGGAAGAGGTGGAAGAGGGCTAAGGGGGGTATAAATGGGGATGGAAAGAGACTTTGCTTGGGGCAATGGGTGCATGATGCAGTGTGCAGATGATGTTTTGTTGAATTGTACACTTGAAATCTATATGATTTTGTGAACCAATATCACCCCAATCAATTCAATTAAAAGTCATTATTTGAAAAAAAAGACATAATCTCTTAGTAAGTTTAATGTTTATAACACAGTTTTATTGTCTGTAATCCCTTTACTATGTATTTGATCTCCAGGACTTAATTATCTTCCAGTGGCAAGGCCTTGATTTTTAGCATCATTATCTATCTCCTACCTTATTGTCATTGGAGTAGCATCATTGTATGAGTTTTTTTTTTTTAAATCTAATCCACTTTAGAATCATGTAGGGGAGGAATCAGAATGAATTCCAGAGGTGCTTCAATGGTGTCAGCTGTGAAACTAAATATTCTCAAAGTGTAACTTAGGAAACACCCAATTGACTCAATCTGACACCCAAAGGAATGAAAGTTGGATATCTCTAGACCAGTAAGAATCCTGGGATTAGTCAGAATAGAAAAATTAGAAGAGTGTGGGGATAGATGGGCATTGATCTGAAGAGCTTAAAAATAGCTAAACTTCACAGGATAAGAAGAAGGGTGGGGAACATCCATTATACAGAGCTGCTTGGGCCTTAGGTTGTATCATCCTGCATCTGCCCCTGGAGGCTTTCTCTACTGGATCGCCCTGCCTCTGGAATAACACCTTATTAGTGGGATTTGCCCTGTTGATGAATTACACTAATGCATCATTAGAATGACAGGTCACACTGGTGATGTATTGCCAAGTAACTTAACAGTATGGTGATGGGTAGGAAGAGGTGGAAGAGGGCTAAGGGGGGTATAAATGGGGATGGAAAGAGACTTTGCTTGGGGCAATGGGTGCAGGATGCAGTGTGCAGATGATGTTTTGTTGAATTGTACACTTGAAACCTATATGATTTTGTGAACCAATATCACTCCAATAAATTCAATTAAAAGTCATCATTTGAAAAAAAGATATAGTTTCTTAGTAAGTTTAATGTTTATAATACAGTTTTATTGTCTGTAATCCCTTTACTATGTATTAGATCTCCAGGATTTAATTATCTTCCAGTGGCAAGGCCTTGATTTTTAGTATCATTATCTATCTCCTACCTTATTTTTATTGGAGTAGCATCATTGTAAGAGTCTTTAAAAAAATCTAATCCACTTTAGAATCATGTAGGGGAGGAAT
>NW_005353476.1:0-845 GCF_000412655.1 Myotis brandtii | reverse complement strand
TTCCTTTAAAATTGACTTTCTCTTAATGAATGTTTAGTTACCAATACTACTGTATATGCTCATCCACCAGTGTGTTTTTATAAGGGGGGGAAATAGCTCCCTACATGAATGGGTAAGTGTTGAAGAAGAGAGAGAGAGAGAGAGAGAGAGAGAGAGAGAAGGGGTAAAAGACAATAGGTGTGTGCCTGTGAGATAATGACTGTGTGAGGCAAATGAGCACCTCTGGGAGCAGAGGCAGGGAGGCGGGAGGGAGGCTGGCATGGGACTCTCTCTCTGTAGGGAGCAAAGGCTGCATTTTATTTGCCTTCATATTGTCATCACAGCATCAGGTCCATAGTCATTCAATAAATGAGTGAAGCCATTCACTCTTCCATTCAGCAAACACTAACTGAAACCTATTGTGTGCCATCATTTTTCTGCGAGGGAACCGAGGTACGTGTCCTTGACTGGAATCAAACCTGGGATCCTCAGTCCTGCAACCAACACTCTATCCACTGAGCCAAACCAGCAGGGGCAGTCTTGGGGGAGTTAAAGGCTGGGAGTCAGGGGAGATCTTAGATCAGGATCTCAATAGAATATTCATGATTTTTCCAGGTGTGTGCTTTTAGGATCATGTTGTCTACTGATTGGTCAGCATCAAAGCAAGGGGTCATTAGTCATTGCCCCTGGTCCTGGCATCACATAATAACAAGCAACTAGACATTTGTTCCTTTGAAATACACTTTTATTTCATTATCAACAATAACTTTTAGGGAAAACTGAAAAATGTGATGTATTCAGTCAGCCAACAAAGCTTGGCCCTTATGTGTTTAATGATGTTTGCAGCGGCCCATTAATTGTGATTT
>NW_005353475.1:709805-710984 GCF_000412655.1 Myotis brandtii | reverse complement strand
GCGGTATCCAAATATATTTTAAAAAAACACACACACACAACAACTCTTAATCGTCAACAATTAGGAAATTTAAAAAAAAACAATTTTAAAATGGGCATAAGATCTGGACAATCGCCTCACCACAGAAGATACACAGATGGTAGGGGATGCATGATGGCTAGGAGTAGGTGGAAGGTACACTCATCTCCTCCCAGGGCCAAAGGTGAATGACAGCTAAATTATAGAACAAACAACATGAACAATCAAATGAAGACTAGTTTGACATAAGCCTTATAACCAAGGGTTAGAGACAAAGCCAAACCCAGGGTGGTAGGAAAGAGACCTGAAAAGGGCTGGCCCCACACCCTTGTGTGGCAGTAGAGAACCTTCGGGAATATTTCAGTTGCAAAGGTAGCCCCTGAGGAATGAGGTGTCTTAATCCCTCACTGGGGTCCTCATTCTAGAGCACCAGACCTGGGAAGAGGCAGCGGGATAACAACTGCCTGTAGAAATCAGTGGGGATTTCTTATTTGTATCTTCTTCCATTTCTTTCTTGTTTTTCTTATAATTTCCCAAGTATAGGTCTTTAAAAAATTGTTTTATTGCTTTAAGTATAACAAAGATTATTAAATATGTCTCCTTCCCCTCCCCCCACCCTTTTATTCCCCTGGCCTCCCCTACCCCCCAGTGTCTTGTGTCCATTTGTTATGCATATATGCATGCATAGAAGGCCTTGGGGTGATCTCTTACCTCCTACTCAACCCTCCCCAGCCTTCCCACTGCAGTTTGACAGTCTGTTCGATGCTGCTCTGCCTCTGTATCTATTTTTGTTCATCATTTTATAATCGTCTTTATTATTCATAAATGAGTGAGATCATGTGGTATTTTTCTTTCACTGACTGGCTTATTTCACTTAGCATAATGCTCTCCAGTTCCATCCATGCTGTTGCAAATGGTAAGAATTCCTTTTTTTCTTATAGCAGCATAGTATTCCATTGTGTAGATGTACCACAGTTTTCTAATCCTTTCATATGCTGATGGGCACTTAGGCTGTTTCCAGATCTTAGCTATGGTAAATTGTGCTGCTATGAACATAGGGGTGCATATATCCTTTCTGATTTGTGTTTCTGGTTTCTTGGGATATATTCCTAGAAGTGGGATCACTGGGTCAAATGGGAGTTCCATTTTTAACTTTTTGAG
>NW_005353475.1:693095-709615 GCF_000412655.1 Myotis brandtii | reverse complement strand
TTTTTTGATTGGATTGTTTATCTTCCTTTTGTTAAGTTGTATGAGTTCCCTATAAATGTTGGAGATTAAACCCTTATTGGTGATAACATTGGCAAATATGTTCTCCCATGTAGTGGGCTATCTTGTTTTGTTGATGGTTTCTTTTGCTGTGCAGAAGCTTTTTATTTTGATGTAGTCCCATTTGTTTATTTTCTCTTTAGTTTCCAATGCCCTAGAAAATCCTTGATTAAGTTTATCCCTAAGTATTTTGTTTATTTACTTATTTATTTTTTATGCAATTGTAAATGATATTATTTTTTTAGTTCTCCTTCTGATATTATTGAGGTATAAAAATGTGGTCTCTGGATGTTTATTTTGTATCCTGCTACTTTATTGAAGTTATTTTTCAGTTCTTGTAATTTTTTTTGGGGGGGGGGCGGGGTCGATATCTTTAGGATTCTCTATCTGCAGGATCACCGTAATGCAAATAATGACAGTGTTACTTCTTTTTTTCCAATTTGGATACATTTTCTTTCTTCTTTGGTCTTCTAGGACTATGTTGAATAAGAGTGGTGAAAGCAGACTCCCATGTCTTATTCCCAGTCTTAGGAGAAACACTTGTAGTTTTTGCCCATTTTGTATGATGTTGACTGTAGATTTGTGATATATGACCTTTATTACATTGAGGTATCTTTCCTTTGTTCACACTTCCCTGAGAGTTTTCTATCATAAATTGGTGCTGGATTTTTGTTACACACTTTCTCTGTATCTATTGATATAATCATTTGCTTTTTATCTTTCATTTTGTTTATGTGGTGTACCATGTTTATTGATATGCAGATATTATACTAACCTTGCATTCCTGGATAATTGGTGTATAATTTTTTTTCTTTGTGAGGTCTTTATCTGTTTTTCTGTATTTGGATAATGCTGGCCTTGCAAAATGAGGTTGGTAATCTTCCCTCCTCTTAATTTTTGTGGAATAGTTTGAGAAGAATAGATGTTAATTCTTCTTTAAATGTTTGGTAAAATTCACCTGTGAAGTGATCAGGACTTTTTGTTGTGAGTTGTTTTGTTTTGTTGTTTGCTCATTTTTGTTGTTTTTTTACTACTTCAAATTCATCAGTTGTAATTTATCTATTCAGATTTTCTGAATATGACTGATTCAGTTTTGTAAGATTGTATGTTTCTAGGAATTTATACATTTTGTCCAGATTGTCCAATTTGTCGGTATATAGTGATTCATAGTATTTTCTTATAATCCTTGGTATTTCTGTGGTATCATTTATTACTTCTCCGTTTTCATTTCTGATTTATTTATTTGGGTTCTCTCTCTTATTTTCTTGATGAATCTAGATAAAAATTTGTCAATCTTGTTTAAGCTCTTGGTTTCATTGATCTTTTGTATTGTGTTTTCAGACTCCATTTTATTTATTTGTGCTCTGATCTTTTTTTTTTTATTTTTCCCTACTCACTTTTGAGCTTTGCATGTTGTTGTTTTTCTAGCTCTTTTAAGTGTATAGTTAGATTTTTTATTTGATATTTTCATGGCTTTTTCAGGTAGGCCTGTGATGCTATATATTTCCCCATTGGGAATTCTTTAGCTGTGTCTGAAGATTTTTGGTTGTTATGTTCATATTTTCATTTGTTTCAAGGTATCTTTTGATTTCTCCCTTAATCGCATTGTTAACACATTTATTGTTTAGTTACATGTTATTTAGCTTCTGCGTCTTTGTTTGCTTTTTAGTTTTATTCACACCATTATGCTCAGAGAAAATGTTTAATATTATTTCAATCTTCTTAAATGTATTGAGACTTTTTTGTGTCATAACATGGTCTATGCTGGAAAATGTTCCATGTTGCAGTTGAAAAGAATGTATATTTTTCTGCTGTTGGCTAAAATGCTCTAAACATATCAATTGAATAATCTTATCTTATGTGTCATATAAGACTGCTGTTTTCTTATTGATTTTCTCTCTAGAAGATCTATCCATTGATGCCAGGGAGGATGTTAAAATCCCCAGATATGACTGAATTACTGTGGATCACTCCCTTTATGTCCATGAAGATTTGCTTTATATATTTAAGTGCTCCTATATTGGATGCATAAATATTTACAAGAATTACATACATTTTTTAAAAATACATTTTTATTGATTTCAAAGAGGAAGAGAGAGGGAGAGAGAGAAAAACATCAATGATGATAGAGCCGAAACCGGTTTGGCTCAGTGGATAGAGCGGAGTCTGCGGAACTGAAAGGTCCCAGGTTCGATTCCAGTCAAGGGCATGTACCTGGGTTGCGGGCACATCCCCAGTGGGAGATGTGCAGGAGGCGGCTGATCGATGTTTCTCTCTCATCGATGTTTCTAACTCTCTATCTCTCTCCCTTCCTCTCTGTAAAAAATCAATAAAATATATTTTAAAAAAATGATGATAGAGAATCATTGACCAGCTGCCTCCTGTACACCCCTACTGGGGATCAAGCCCAAAACCTGGGCTTGTGCCCTTGAAAAGAATCAAACCCAGGACCCTTCAGTCTGCAGGCCAACACTCTCTCCACTGAACCAAATTAGCTAGTGCAAGAATGATATACTCTTGTTGGTTTGCTTCCTTTATCATTGTTTAGTGTATTTTTTGTATCTTACTTTAGCCTTTGTTTTAAAATCTATTTTCTCAGATATAAGTATTACTTTCACAGCTTTTATTTTTTTCATTTCCATTTGCATGGAATATCTTTTTCCATCACTTTACTTTTAGTCTCTGTGTATCTTTTATTCTGAGGTGGTTCTTTTACATAACTTTTGATTGGAGTATTTAAGCCATTTACGTTTAAAGTAATTATTGATAATTACATCTTTATTGCCATTTTATTCTTTACTAGTGGCCCGGTGCATGAAATTCTTGCACATTAAAAGGGAATTAATTAGAGGAAATTTTTTAATATTGCTATTTGTCCTTTTTCTATAATAGAAGTGTCAGAGAAGAAAGAAAATTAGTAAAATGTATATTAAAATCTTCCTCCTGTCAGAGTCTGGGGCATGTTGCAGGACCCAGAGTCAAGTCCCAGCCCACTCACGTGCACTTCAAAATCGTGTGAGACCCAGACCCAGCCAGCCCCACCCCCATTGGGCGAGATCCTGACCCAGCCAGCCCCACTCCCATCAAGCCCCACTGGACGGGGAGCGCAGCCTCAGGTTCCCCAGCACACTCTTAGGTCCCCTGACCTGGTGCTGGGCAGTGGGCATGGCCTCAGGTTCCCCAGCTCGGCACCAGGCGGGGGTGTGGCCTGAGGTCCCCCATCAAGCCCCACTGGGCGGGGAACGCAGCCTCAGGTCCCTGCTGATCTCTCGTTACAGCTCGTTATGGGACCCCCACCTCCCCTGTGGGCGCAGCCATCTTGTGATGGTGTGACGGAGTGAGGGTCAATTTGCATATTACTTGTTTATTATGTCCCTCTTTATTTTTTCTTTCTTCTTCTTAAACAAGACCCTTTAATATTTCTTGCAATACTGATTTAGTGGTAATGAACTCCTTTAACTTTTTCTTGTCTGGTAAGCTCTTTATTACTCCTACAATTTTAAATTATATCCTTGCTGGGTAAAGTAGTCTTGTTTGTAGGTCCTAGCTTTTCATCACTTCTATTTTTTTTTCTTTATTGATTAAGGTATTACATATGTGTCCTTATCCTCCCAATGCTCCCCACCCCCCCACCTCCCCACTCATGGCCTCACCCCCCTGGTGTCTGTGTTCATTGGTTAGGCTTATATGCATTCATATAAGTCCTTTGGTTGATCACTTTTAATATTTCATTCTGATTTCTTCTGGCTTGAGATGTTTCTGTTGAGAAATCAGCTAACAGTCTTATGGGAGTTCCCTTGTAGGTAACTAACTGTCTACCTCTTGTTGCTTTTAAGATTCTCTCATCTTTTAACATCTTCATTTTAATTATGATGTGTCTTGGTGTGGTTCTCTTTTGGTTCATCTTGTTTGGTAGTCTCTGCACTTCCTGGACTTGGGTGTCTTTTTCTTTCACCGGGGTGGGAAGTTTTCAGTCATTATCTCTTCAAATCGGTTCTCCATCCCTTGCTCTCTTCCCCTTCTGGTACTGCCCAATAATGTGGATGTGCTTCACTTCATGTTACCTCAAAGGTTCCTTAAGCTATCCTGATGTTTCTAATGTTTTTCTTTTTGCTGCTCTGTTTGGGTGTTTCCTGTGACCTTCTCTTCCAAATCGCTGATTTGATCTTCTGGCAACCTACTGTTTACTTTTTCTAATGTAGTCTTCATTCCAACTATTTTACACAAATATGCTTTACAAGTCACAAATTACTCTAAAACACAAAGCAGTAATAGCAATAATAATGCAGTTTTAATAAATATGCCTATGTTTTTTGTCATTGTTTTTTTTTAGTTCTTTAAAAAACACTGCAGGTTAAAGAAATACAAATTTAAAATAAAATAAGTATAATGGTAGCCTTACTTGTGCAACAGAGACAGAAGCTCTAGAGTTTGACATTAGTAAATGTCTGCTCAATATAGAGTAAAAGAAAAAGCATCCCTACCAAATCTCAAACAATTTTCAAGTTTTCACTACATATATTTGTCTAAATTTCCTTCATGGAATTTTCATAAATGTTCTCTCAAATTATGTTGTTTGAAGTTTGGAGATAGAGTTAACACTATGCTTTGAATACTAGAGGAAAAGTTAATAAATAGCAACAGTAGAAAAGTCACAAAAATGTACAAATAAACCATTTGATGAAGGTTATGTGCTATGTATCTTATTGTAGTTTATGAGAACTTTGCCAACTCATTTCCACAGTAATCAATTTTTTTGTCTGTTGTACATATTGCCCCCATTCTGGTTCAGAACTCGTCCTTGAAGACTCTGTGTCAGTGTTTTGTCTTGTTTTCATTTTATTTTTTTTCTATGAAACAGTTTAATTTTAATATGGTGATACTAAAATACCAGCTTTAAGTTTATTCCTCTAAGGAACAGTAATTTCTGAATATTGCAATAAATTTCTACTTTAATTATAGCTAAATATGTGATGTTTTAATGATGAACCATTTTTCTTTACCATGTATAATTTAACATTACTTAAACCATAGATACAGAAGAAGTTATAACATTTTAGATATAAATTGATGCTTGATTGATCAGGTATTATTTTGGTAATCTTTTTATTACAAAAATATTGGCCTTAGATGCATCCTAAATCATTTATAAATGTCATATTTATTTATTTATTAAAATATATTTCTATTGATTTCAGAGAGGAAAGGAGAGGGAGAAAGAGATAAAAACATCAAAGATGAGAAAGAATCATTGATTGGCTGCCTCCTGCACACTCCACACTGGGGATCAAGGCCATAACCTGGGCATGTGCCCTGACCGGGAATCGAATGGTGACCTCCTGGTTCATAGGTTAAAGCTCAACCACTGAGCCATGCCGGCCGGGCTAAATGTCATATTTAAATATTGTGTTAGCCTTGATGTCTATCCAACCACCATCATTAAAGCCAAGACTTAGATAAGTGGTTGAATTCAAGTAGTTTGTCGGGAAGTGATCCCAGGAAATAGGAGTGGAGGGGTTGAGGACAGAAAAATGTAAGAGGGAAAACCATTGTTTTAGAGTGCTTTTTAAAAATAATATATTTTATTGATGTTAGAGAGAGAGAGAGGGATAGAGAGAGATAGAAACATCAATGAGAAACATCAACATTCATCACTGCCTCCTGTACACCTCCTACTGGGGATTGAGCCCACAACCGGGGCATGCACCCTAGCCAGGAATTGAATCAGAGATCTCTTGGTGCAGTGGCCGACTCTCAATGACTGAGTCATACCAGCCAGGCTACTTTAGAGTTCTTCACTGTTATTGTAGAAAAACCAACCTCAGAAAAAAGAAAGTGGGTTGATTTAAGGAAGTGGCCCAAGTGGCAGGAGGAGAGGGCCAGGTTTGAGAGTGTGTTCCTTCAGAACGTTTTGAGGAGCAAGGTTGAATACAGCTTGGAATTTTCTATCCAAATGATGAAACAGATCTTCTATTCAATGGAAGCAGTTGGCCCACAGCAAAGCTAACTGCCTTGCACCTTCAGGTTGCACTTGTCTGAATGTCAGATGAATTATTCTATACACCCTAGGCCTTTGAATCAGAAACGCTCTAGGACAATTCAGCTCCCATGATGAGTGAGGTGCTATCATGCTGCATTTGTGAATTACTACGACAATTGCAGGAATAAAAAAGGTGCAAGGTGATGTGAGGCAGAATACAAGGCACTGTGATACAAAGGATGCATTATGATGAGAAAATCACAGACACCCTGGTTTCTAAAGGATGTTATGCCTGTTTTATCAATTTTGTAACCTAGCAAAGAATTTGCCAATACATGAAAACCGTTGTTTTCCAAGCTCCACTCCCTATGCTTCTTTCAGATTAATATTTCTATAACAGAATTCTGGTCACCTGCTAAGAGACCTTACATGTGTTTTCTTTAAAACAAGATAAAAGTTATTCCCCTTAGACTGACATTCAACTTACTTGAAAATGTGACTTTTATATACTTTCCCAACTTTTTTCTGATTCCTCCGCAGTTACCTACTTTTCTTCTTCTTTACTTGTTCTATGCATTTCAGAAGACTCAATTAAAATATATTTTCTATCACATTGAGTTAATGCCTATATGTGTTAGAGAAGTAGATATATTAAGAAGAGTGCATCTTGATAACACAGTTCAACTTTGGTATGTAATTTATGGTGGGTAAGTGATGGTTTCTGCCATTCTAATAAAGAAAGAAATAGAGAAAACACAATTTATCTTCTGATGTATTGTTTTATCCTCTTAATAGGCTCATCAACTTTCCCAAATTTTTTCACAAATTTATAATTTAGGTAATAGTTGTGGCCTTGCTGTTTTTCTTTAAAAGAAGTCCCAACATACTTCTTGCTAAGTTATTTCTAACTGAAAAAATTTAATATTATGTAAAATTTTCAGAACAGCAGGATTCAGTCATTTTTCCAATACATTTGGTTAAAAAACCATATGTTTAATGATATAATGAGATTTTTGTATGTAATTTGGAAAGCCAATATTTACTATAGGTTGTTAAGAGTAACCTCATGGTGTATTTTAATCTTGTAAATAAATAGGATAAAAGAAACTTCATTCTGCACAAGTATATAAGGACTTCAGAGGGTTTTTATCTACTGACAGTGTATTGCATATAACATTACCTTGGATTAAGAGAACAACATTCAACAGAAGGAGTGCATAAGGGGTGAAGGAACATGAGACACACTGGTTCTAGCATAAACCATACCATCCTGGTTTAGCATAAACCAAGCGAAACCATGGTTACTGACTTAGAATGAAGTGAGCTTCTAATAAAGAAGATCTAGGGCAGTGATGGCAAACCTTTTGAGCTCGGCGTGTCAGCATTTTGAAAAACCCTAACTTAACTCTGGTGCCATGTCACATATAGAAATTTTTTGATATTTGCAACCATAGTAAAACAGACTTATATTTTTGATATTTATTTTATATATTTAAATGCCATTTAACAAAGAAAAATCAACCAAAAAAATGAGTTCGCGTGTCACCTCTGACACGTGTGTCGTAGGTTCGCCATCACTGATCTAGAATAATGGGAGGAGATGGCTGGTATCAACTGAGGTACCAAGACCCTAATGCAGCCTCCTAGCCTTCCTTTCCTAATTTTATCCAGAAAAAGCAACCTGAATAGTGGAGGTTGTTTTCGGAGAGGGATGATTTTATTATATGCATCAAATGGATCCTAAAAGGGCAACGGGTGGGATCTTATAGATGATGTATTTCCCATGCAGATCCCACCTGAGGCACTTCTCCCAACTGTCAAAGGGTTATGTGTTTATGGTACACAGCTGAGTTCATCTCCTGGAATTTCCCATCACAGCTTCACTCAAGTTAAATGCTCTCCCCTGGGACAGCCCGTACTCAGTAATTGGCCCACTCTCTCACTCCCTCAGAGCAGGGTAAGTTAACTTCCTTCAGGCAAATCACTATCTCAGAAACTGTTTTCCGGGAACACAAACTGAGACAAAAAGCTTTCTGAAAAATACTTGAAGTACATATTTATACTTGGCATATAGTCATATCAGAGTTAGGAAGAATTCTCTGTCTCCTACACACACACTTAAAATGATCTATACACATCTTCATGATTAGACTCGAATAAGCTCTAAATAACAAAATTCTCCCCTAATAGTTATAGCTTTGTTTTACAAGTAAGGGCTTGAATATCTCATTGTTTTCTATATCTGTATATTTATATATGCTTTTATCTGCCTTCTTCCGCCAACCCCTTACCTGTTTAGCCCACTTATACTTGTCTATTAAATATCATCTCCAGTGCCACCTACTTTAAAATCTTTCCCCAATATTCATTACGACTTAGGTATATCATATGTAGTGAAAAAGTATTGTGAATACTTCTGTGATAGTATGTTAATCATTACAGTACTAACAGATGTAGTTGTCATCTTAGTGTGATATAAGTTCTAAGGGTAGAGACCAAATCAGAGAGGAGAAAAAAGTAATTATATGCCCGTGGGCTCTGTAATTAAACTGACTTTGTTGTGAGGAGTAAGAGACTTCATAGTATAAGTCTAATTCACATAAAATAAATCTGAGCTTCCAGGACCTCCTAGCTCAATGCCTCTCAAACAAATGATTATTTGCTGAAAAGGTAAATAACAAATGATTGGCTGATTAAAGAAAGGCTAGACTAAAAAAAAAAATAAAAGGTGAACTATTTCCAATTATGTTAATATCTCCATAGCATTAATATATTTATTAAAAATTATTTAATTTTCATATTGGCTTTTGGGTTAAATATTATTATTGCCCTTTATTAGTTGAGAAAAAATGAGTTTCAGGGATTTAAGTAATTTTCCAAAAGTTACAGCTATTACATAATATACTTAAGTCCTTAATATACTTATCTTTCAATTCTAATTATTTTATACTAGAGGCCCAGTGCATGAAATTTGTGCACAGGTAGGGTCCCCAGCAGCTACTGGCTAAGGCCTTCCTTCCCCAGCTGCCAGCTGCTGGCCAGGGCCTCCCTTCATTCTGCGCTGCTCCCTGGTGGTCAGTGCACATCATAGTGAGCGATCGAACTCCTAGTCAGTCAAACTCCCGAGGGGACACTTTGCAAATTAGGCTTTTATATATATATATATATAGATAGATAGATATAGATATGTAGGTAAGAAATTTTGATAGAGCTATAGAAAGATAGATAGATGGATGGATAGATGATTGATAGATGATAGATAGATAGATAGATAGATAGATGATAGATAGATATGTGCAGTTTTTAAAACGGGGGTCCTCAAACTTTTTAAACAGGGGGCCAGTTCACTGTCCCTCAGACCGTTGGAGGGCCAGATTATAGTTTTAAAAAAAAACTATGAACAAATTCAGCAACAGGCAGCGGCAGCAAAAACACCAGGGGGGCCAGATAAATGTTTTCGGCGGGCCGCATGTGGCCTGCGGGCCGTAGTTTGAGGACCCCTGTTTTAAAAGAACAGTGAGTTTAGGGAACTATGCAGAGTGAGAGATTGGAGGGGCATGGAGATTGGTCATAGCAGAAGAAATAGAAAGAATGAGATGACTCCAAGTGGCATTTTGAAGGAAGACTCACTCAGTCAGCCAGATCAATGGGCTAAATAGCTATCAGGAGTAAAAGCTATACACTAATCAATGACAATAGCACATTTTTAGCCAGGGAGAACTGGACAATCGGGGGTTCAATTAACAGAACTATGAGAATCAACAAATTTGGAGTTGGTATGAGGGGAAATAAAAAATGAATTTTAGAATGCTGATGCTGATTTTAAGGTCATTTCAGGACCTCTCAATAAAAATTTAGGACAGGAGTTCTGAGAGATGAGGCGAGAAATAGCACTGATATTTAACATTCATATTAATGCTAAAAACTTAAAAATGTGTTTTGGAAGTTTTAGTGACCATAAAAGTTATAAGGTATTGCATTGGCTTCAAATAAAAAACTCTCAGTGCAATGAAAAGAAAGCAGATGGAGCTAGGATTGTGATTGTGGACTTTTTCATTTGAAATAATAATAGATAATACACAGTACATCTCTACTGACTTCAAAAACTCATAATGCATGAGTGAATTTGAGTATAAACATTTTATAATCTAACAAAAGAGTGAAATAGGTAGTTTTTATAATCTATTGCCTGTTGGCATTTTCTAGAATCGTGCTTCATCTGACCTGGATAAAAATTATTATGATATTGGAATTGCAAAATATAAAGCACAACCAACTTTTCAAAGAAGAAAAATATATATACTGGCCACAAAATAAATAAGGAAAACTTGCATTTTTCTTTTCCCTTTTGGATTTCCCATAAATCTGTATTTTAATACTATTAAAACACAGAATTAGGATATTCTGCTTCCTTTTTTGAAAAATTACTTTATTGAAATTCACTGCAGCCTTGTGATTCACTTTAGTATTATGTGGAACAATGCTATTTATGTAGTTTCTTTCATTCACCTGACACATGCATCCTTTACGCACAAACTATACACAGAAAGAGAATAAAATGTGTCAGTTCTTCAGTGTGTACAACCATATGACAGGTTTCTCGAGGGGGTGGGGGGACCCAAAAACTTCTTTTCCACAAAAACTAAGATAACTGTTTAAAAGTAACAACTTGAAAGTAAAAATTGTGGGAGCTGTTTTTTTTGTTTTCTGTTGTTTTTTAAAATATATTTTTTTGATTTTTTACAGAGAGGAAGGGAGAGGGATAGAGAGTTAGAAACATTGATGAGAGAGAAACATCGATCAGCTGCCTCCTGCACACTCCCTACTGGGGATGTGCCCACAACCAAGGTACATGCCCTTGACCAGAATCGAACCTGGGACCCTTGAGTCCGCAGGCTGATGCTCTATCCACTGAGCCAAACCAGTCAAGGCTATTTTTTGGGGTTTTTTTGTTTGTTTGTTTCCTGTAAGTAACAGCAATTTCTATCACATAGTCATCTGAAATTATATTTCTTAATAAGGTTGATTACAGATTGCCCATAGCAATTCCAAATATGACAAACAGCAGTGTCTAGTGATGACAATGGCCCAGGGGTAGACACCCACAGCCACATCAGGGCAACCTTCTCCACTACTACTGGGTTTTGTCCACTGGGCCAGGGTGCTCTATAGGAACCATAACTGAGTCTTCTGATTACATTTTTATTGGGTTATGTTTTAATCAGTACATCACTGTTCTCTCTACATTCTCAGGGTTAGGCGGATTTATATTTTTTGAGATAGTATTGCTAATACTGTTTGATTTTAATCAGGCCTGCATCTTCCACTTATCAGCCCCAAACCTTGGACTTGTATTAACACTTATCAGCCAAAATTTCCTTATTAATAAAATGGTAATTATAAATTGTCTGCGTCATAGAAAAATAGCTTTATTAAATTTTAAATTAAAATGTATAACAGAATACAAATTACTACACAAAAGTTTAAAAATGTAGGTTTTCTTGAACTTTAAAAAATTAAGACATCCATGGACTAAAAATGATATTGGCATATTGCCAGTGTGAAAGAAGTTCTGTGGATAATAGATTACATTAAAATAATGAAAGCATATTTGCCAAAGGAATATAAATCATTTTTAAACACTTAACTATAATTAATTTCTTTAAGCTTTAAAAAATATCTAACTTCATTTACACTGCTTCATTGTTTTGTCTAACGCATTATAATAATTTTGCTGTACAAATAAACATTAATTGAAGATTCCTACTGAAAATATTCAACAATCTCTTAAATAATGATTTATTAGGGAAAATTTTATGTCTATAGCTTTGTCTTATTTTTATATTTATTTTGTTGATGGAAAGTGTAATTATCTTGCTTAAATAGCATTTTATATACAAGCCCTCATTTTTCTTCTGATCATTAGGCTTTCTTTAATTAAAATATTTTTTACTAAATAAGATAATTTTGCTTCTAAATATTTTGTGTATGTGACATACTTAATCAAGAAGATAAAAGAATTGTACTTGGAAAACTACAAGACATTGAAAAAAGAGACAGAGGAAGATATAAACAAGTGGAAGAATCATGGATTGTTAGAATAACATCATTAAAATGTCCATTCTACTCTACGGGCCTCGATAGTTTCCTAAAACGTGTAAAGGAAAATGATAAGAAAGTGAAGGAAGCCAAAGAGAAAGATACCTGGTTTTGTTTTTATTATACTCTCATGTGTTCTCAGAAAGCAAACCAGGTGTCTTCTAGAACTTAGGTATCCCATTGACCCAAACAGTCTTGACCTGGAAAATCGTTTTGCTTCTTCTGATAATTGCTTTACTGCAAAGCATGCAACTAATCTTCAAAAACATCGTGACAATCTTTGTAGGCACTTCATTCCCATAGATGTTCTTTCCTATTCTCTAACGGGTATTATGTAAAGGGGATGATTTATTTGCCCAGTGGTAGGATTTTGGTTTTCATTTTCCATTTCCCCACAGGCCACGATGCTTTGTCAGACATGAGAAGTTGTATACTGATTTGCTGGTCACATTTCTCCTGGTTCCTTCTCTATGGGCCACACTTTTTCAGTTTCTCTAGCTGGCTATGGAGATTATCAACATGGGTTTTTAAGCATCAGTTGTTTCAGTCACACAGAATCTTTTGTTATGATGCCTTATCAGCAAATGTTTTGATTTTTCTCTTCGTTGTCCTTGCCATGACATCTAATTGCTCATCAACCTTTGCACGCTATTTATTTGGGCTTCAGAAGTTTCAACTGCTTCCAGGAACTGGTCCCATTGTGTTTGTCTGCTGAGGAGAATCCTGTAACCTGATCATATCTCCCTACACTCAGTAGTAAGCTAGAGATCTTGCTGGAGTCCTGGAGGTTGTACAATGTGCTTGCTCCCTTTCATCTCAAACTCCTCAAACTCGTTTCTAGTTCCCCACCACTTCTTAGTAGGTTATCCTAGAACAGCCACGTCAGCTGCTGCCTTAGTTAAGCCTGACTCCTCAGCCTTCTTGAGGAGCCACACCTGGGCAGGACCCAGCCCCACCTTCTCCAGTTGCCCCATGGGTTTCCTGACACCTCCTGCGTCACACAGAGGTTATTTGTTCTGTCCAGACAGCCTCTCACAACACAGCTCAGCCCAGAGTTCTGCTTTGGCTATTTTGTGGTTCAAAGAGAAAATAAATAAGCAGTTTGATTAAAAGAAATCAATAAAATCATTGTTTTGTTTTGTTCCTTGCCATGTTTGGGAAGAAAGGTCATCAGCCTGAATTGGGATAATGGAAAGGGGAACGGAACCGAGAATCCTAAACTCTGGACTCGGCACACTATCTTAGGTCAGGCATGCTGGGAAATAGAAGTTTTATACATGATGCAGTGGGGATTTCCAGCATTCGATTTTTCTTTGACTATGGGTTCATGTGATAGGATATTTTTCAACATGAAGTCTTAAAATGTTATATGTTTTTAAAATTCCTGTATAATTTGGGTCAAAATCATGGGTGTCTGAAGGCATTGATATACTGCAGAGTACAACAAGCTACAGTTTCTATGTTCAATTAAAAATTGGTCATTTTTTATGGCTTATGATGGTGATCTGGAATCCAAAATTAGAAAACTCTGAAGGCACCACATTTCCAAAACTAAGATACTGCTGACCGACAGTTTGATTATTCTTTCTCATGCAGGGAAAGAGGAGAAGGTGTATTATTTTGGGTAGAAGTAATTAAGTCTCACTTCATGGTCCTATTCAAGGTAATTGAAAGGTTATTAGAAGTATTAGAAGAACAAAATAAAAAGGGTACCAGATAGAGACTAACGCCATCTCCAATGTTGAGGCTGTTGTGGAGGGGAAACCATACAGCTTGAGTGCAAATTTGGAAGACTGACTGTGCACATATGTATTGAGCTAAACCTGAGAAAGTTTTATAGCATTCACTTTGATGAGGTAGGGGTAAGTCCAGTTCACAGCAAAACACCAATGTTCTACTTAGTGCATTTTCACAAATCAAAAGCAATGAGCTCCCTTTCTCTACTTACATTTTCTCTAATTCTGCTCATTGTGTGTTATTAACAGAGGTCCATTTTCATGTTAGATATTAGATGCTGACGGATGACAAATTTCTTAGAGGGAAGATCTGATTTGTTCTTTCTCCAATCAGTACATATAGAAAGGGTTTAATATTTTTAATTTTTTATTTGTGTGTGTGTGTTTAGCTTCAAATCAGGGATAGGATTAGGGTAAGTGCTATGATTAGGATTAGGTTTTGTATTATATACTGAGGGGGGATTAGGTTTTGAGTTAGGTTTAGGTGTTAGATTTATAGTCAAGGTTAGGGATCAGCTTATTGTTAATTTTTGTTGTTGTTTGTTTGTTATTTAATTTTTATTGTGGAGTGTATTATAAATGTCCCTGTTAGGGTTACAGTTAGGTTTGAGTTGAGGGTTAGGGTTAGGATTAGAGAAAAGGCTAAAAAAGAGTTCATTTAGATGCTTCATGTTTTTAAAAAGAAATAATCAACATTCAAGTTTACCTGAAGTATTAAGTAATATAAATACGTATTATTTTTTTGAGTGGCACATATGTATTTCAGGGCCTACTATGGGTCAAACAATATTCTAGTTAATGAGGGTCAGCAATAAACAGAAAATCAAAAGCAAAATCTGTACTCATATGGAATTCCCATCCTGTTGCATTTATTGGTGATAGAAAATTAACACACAGGCACACACACACACTATGCCAAGTAGCAATAAGTTACATAAAAGTAGAGACAGGTCTGTCTGGTTGCTTAAAGTACACATTCTGGAAACACATCTTGAATAAGCACACTTTTTTCAAGTTCTCTGTATTTTTTAATCTTCTAGAAATGGCCCTACTAATGAAAATGTAATTGAAATCATGTCTGCTAGTACTTACTTTAATTAAATTTAATTTTATTGGTAAACCAACAGAACATATTTTCATTTGTAGATGTAATGTACCATGGGAAATATCTCTGCATCAAAAATATATGTAATATCCATCTTAAATAAATATTGTTATATTTTCTCACATGTGTATATGGACAATGTCTTGATTATGAAATACCACCACTCTCAAGATATCTTTTTTAGTTTTTTTCCCTTAATTTATTGGGGTAAAATTGGTTAATAAAATTATATAGGTTTCAAGAGTATAATTCTATGACACATCATCTGTTTATTCCATCCTGGGTTTAGCACACAAAGTCAAACCTCCTTCATCACCATGTATTTGACCCTGTTTACCCTTTATTAACTCCCTCTACCCTCCTTTTCCTCTGGTAACCATCATAGTATTGTCTGTGTTTATGAGTATTTTTTTGGTCTTATTTGTTCAATCGCTGCTTTCAGTTTTATAGCCCACATATGAGTGAAATCATATGGTTCTTGACTTTGTCTGTCTGACTTACTTTGTTTAGCATGATATTCTCAAGATCCATCTATGTTGTCACAAATGGCAGTATTTCATCTTTTCTTATGGCCGAGTATCTACCACATCTTCTTTTATTATTTTTTAAATTTTCTTTATTATTGATTAAGGTTTTACAGATGTGTCCTTATCTCCCCTCCCCACCCCCGCCACCTCACCAGCACTCATGCCCTCACCTCCCTGGTGTCTGTGTCCATTGGTTAGGCTTATATGCATGCATACAAGTAAGTACCACATCTTCTTTATCCAATCATCTATCAAAGCACACTTTGATTGTTTTCATGTCTTGGCCACCCTGAATACTAATGCTGCAAGAAACATAGGGGTGAATTTATCTTTATAAATAAATGTCTTAAAATTATTTAGATAGATAACCAGAAGAGGTATTGCTGGGTCATATGCTAACTTTATTCTTAATTTTTTGGAGGAAACTCCACTGTTTTCCATAGTGGTTGCAACAATTTACATTCCCACCAGCAGTGAATGAGACTTCCTTTTCCTCTACAACCTTTCTACCCCTTGTGATTAATTGTCTTGTTGATAATCCTAACAGGTGTGAATGGGAATCTCATTGTAGTTTTGATTTTATTTCCCAAACAAGTTAGTGAATCTTATAAAGCTGTCTAAATGTTACCTTAAATATTTAAATTGTTAGATGTAAACATTTATTTAATTGGTATGATCAGTGGTCGGCAAACCGTGGCTCTCAAGCCTCATGCGGCTCTTTGGCCCCTTGAGTGTGGCTCTTCCACAAAATACCACGTGCGGGCACACACGTACAGTGCGATTGAAACTTAGTGGCCCATGCGCAGAAGTCGGTTTTTGGCCTGGGTGAGTCTATTTTAAAGAAGTGGCGTTAGAAGAAGTGGGGGGTGTCGGTCAGTCGGTTGGTGGGGCGACAGAAGACGCAGCGCAGGTGGGCCGATACGTAGCGCGGGAGAGGCACGCTCAACTCATGCACAAGTTGAGTGAGACTGGCTACAAGATGAGTGTGGATGGGAGAGTTGGAAGGGGTCGACCTC
>NW_005353475.1:675681-693082 GCF_000412655.1 Myotis brandtii | reverse complement strand
GCTCGTGAGCCACATGCGGCTCTTTGGCCCCTTTAGTGTGGCTCTTCCTAAGCCTTAGGAGTACCCTAATTAAGTTAATAACAATGTACCTACCTATATAGTTTAAGTTTAAAAAATTTGGCTCTCAAAAGAAATTTCAATCGTTGTACTGTTGGTATTTGGCTCTGTTGACTAATGAGTTTGCTGACCACTGGTATAGACCATTATAGTTAGAATAAATAATTTTCTAGTTAATATCAAATAAAATATAGAAGAAAGCAATTGCATGGAATATATTAAATGTTTTGCTATTAAAAGAAAATAACAATGGACTGAATTTCACATTGTATATTTTTACTTTTATTGGTTTTCTGTTCCCAAATTACTCCATGTTTAGTGGCTTAAAACAACACACATTTATTATTTCATATGTTTATGTGGCAGGATTCCAAGCAGAGTTTAGCTAAGTTCTCTGATCAGAGCCTCAAAAGGCTGCAATCATGATCGGAGGTGCAGGTCCTCTTCAAGCCCACTGGTGTCATTTAAAAAATGAATCCAAACTTCGGTAAAGAGAAACTTTCTTCATAGACAGTATTGCAATTGGGATAATACTCCTATCTCAGGATTTACAAAAATAAAAATCAAACAGGAAAAGTTTTTTGTTGTTGTTTTAATATAGAGGATGGGATGTAGGTCTAGAAAAATCTTTGTGTGGAAGCAAGATTGGTAGTGGAGTGAGCTGGTGGCAACTCAGGATGCTTCATTTAGACATGTTTCAGTAGTAGATTCATTCTTGGAGTGAGCTGTTAGGGGAGGAAGTTCTCTTCCTTAATGCTTGCTTAATATTGGGGCTGAATCAAAGTTTAAAGCCTTGAGAGATAGGAGAGAAGCCTAACTAACGTTTGGCCAAGTCAAGTCAATGAAAAATTTATGGGTAATTATAAACATGTTGTCAGCCCCTATCCTCCATTGTTTAAAACAAACAAAATATATTCTTTAACACTGTTAGGGATGAAATCAGAATAGTAGTAAATTAAGATTTGCAAAATGTTTTTCAGGGTTGAACTTGCTTTTATATTCTTGTTGAGCTTTAAGAATTAAACATAATTATTGATGGTTGAATAAATCAATTAAGACCAATATGTAAGATTTGATGAGAGCCAGTTGAGACTATTCTAGGACATTGGATTTGAAGAGTCTTTAGACAATAGAAAAAAAGACAACAGAGGGGAATCTAATTAATTTTCTGGTTTTCAGTCTGAATATTTTTGGTGATGACATAAACATCATAGAAGTTTCAGGAACATATGTATAATAATCACTTCTGACCACTGTACTTGTCTCCATGGGAAGCCACAATTATGTCCAGTGCCATACATTTTAGAGAACCACTCACTGGAATTCCTCTGGTAATAATGTTGGTGGTTTCAGTAATATCATTCATTGTCCAGCTTATTTCCCAGAGCTACAGCCACAAAAGTTATCCATACATGAGCTACTGTGGTAGTCTAGTCTTATAGGTTTAGTCTCAATCCCTTAGACTAGACACTTGTTCTGGAGTTTCTTGAGAACTTAGTGAAAAGAGCAGGCCATGTCCTTCTTATGGAATTAGGATTTTATACCGGTATGTGAGGTATAACACATTTTTGACGTTTTAGATTGTCCAGTGCCTTCAATCAGAAGAAATAAGGTAGTTAAGACAAAAACATAAAATAAAATAGAAGAAAGAAGAAAAGAAAAGATAGGATAAATGTGACTGCACAACCAAGGGTGATCCCGAGTGGGGGGGGTTAAAGGATTAAGGAAAGATACACAAGAGAATGATAGCTGGGTCTCAGTGGGATGCTGCTCCCTGATGAGGAGACAATGCCAGCGCCCACAAGCTGTGTCTTTATTTTATACCAGATGCCACGAGGCAAAGCAGGCGTGTGATCACGTTGTTTACAGTATTCTCGTGAGCTCCAACCCTACTCAACTACATGCACCTGAACTCTAGCACAAGGCACGTGGGGTTATGTGTTTGGACTATAGGTTCAAGCTTACAACTACAGCCATTGGCTATAATTGTGCTGGGTGGGCCCTGCCCTCCAGCTGGGACTTGCACGTGGCAATGAGAGGACCCTGTCCTTTCCTTAGTCTGAGGCTTGAACCTGGCCAAAACACCGTAACCGCGCCCCACAGATAAAGGCTGATTTGATTGGTTAGATTGCAGAGCCCAGGCTAGTTATGCAGATACCTATAGGCATAGTTGCCACAAATAATGTCTCAATTAGGGCTATGCAACTTTCATGAGAATATTTGTTCGTAGGTTTGTACGTTGGACTTTATATGAGCTCTTCTGTTGAAACATTGTCCCATCCAGTTGGAAATAAAAGAATCCCTTGGTTTTTGTTTGTAGGACAGACAGTTCAAAATGTACCAGGTACAAGTTTCCTCAGGGTCACCTGGGTCTATCAGATACATATAAAAGGCAAGGAGTGTGTACTCTTGCCTCCTATAATAATAGTGTAGGTATTGGCAGTTAATTAGTTGTAATTACATATACTTAGTTCCATGAAAAGAGCCTGGATTATGTTGAGGTAGAAGAATAGATTCCTCTATTGAAAAATATTGAGGCATATTCCTATTGAAATCTACAGGAAAAAGATAAAGACTCCCAGTGTTAATACAAAGAATTAAATTGAAGACAGGTTTGGAAATTTGGGGGAAACTGAGGTTTCCATAGTAAAGGGGGTCTATAACCACCAATAAAAAATAGTCTTGTAAGATTGTGCAGTTATGTTGAGGATAGGGAAGAAGTATATGTCAAAAGAAAACAAAAGGGAATTCTAGGGTGTCTTATGGTGATATCTTGGGTGGAAAATTATTACTTCCTGAAGTTATCTGCTTGGCCCAAGGTTCTGGAGAAGATTTCTACCTCACGGCTCTCTGTGTTTCTCGGGCCACTCCAGAGGGAACCTTTGTTCCAATTGGGGTGAACTTCCATTCACACTAACTTTTGTATCTTTTAGTTTGGAGATGTGAATCCAAGGTGGATCCCGTTTAGTAAACTTTAATTTTAATAGTCCATTAACTTTCTTTATTACCCCTGATGACTGGTGATGATAAGGGCAACATAACTTGTGAGATAAAGGAAGAATTTCATAAATATCTTGGATGATTTTTCCAGTGAATTGGGTCCCTCTATTTTTGACTGATTTCCTTGGGACAGAAATCTAACAAAAATCTAGGCAGGCCACCCAATGTGTTGGCTTTCCAGCATTACTAGAAAGGAGAGAGATTGAATCAAAGTTGTCAAGCTAAGAACCGAGGAAGGTATGTAAAGGGTGAGATGATTTATAATGAAAGTGGCAAGTGGAGGCTAGTAATATTTCATGAACTTTTTTAAATGTTCCTGGAAAATAGTGTTTGTGAACTAAGACAATTATTTAGTGATCTTGGACTAAACCTAAATAGGTAGGTATAAACACATAGCACAAGAATCAAGTCCTGTGACTAATATAATTTTAATAGAGAGTGAAATCTCTAGACACTAGGAAAATAAATAAGTAAAAAGCTTTGAGGGACCAGATATTAACTAACTTTGAATTCCAAAAGGTGAAATTTGAGCTTTACAACACAGCAATCACTCTAATGGTTCAGACCCTATACTAATAATTTATAAGAGTGCAATGATGTGTTTAAAAATTGTTGTTTTTAAAATATGTACAATAAACTAGTCACTGACTATGTAAGTTCTCCATGATATAAACTAAGTTTATTCATATTATTCCCACATATATCTGGATATGGGCAGATCTTAGAAACAGTTATGAAGTGGCAAAATTATCTTTGGACCACTCACTCTCTGATTATCTTTCTTGCTTTTTCACAAAACTTTGTAAAAAGTAGTTGATTTTATAAAAAGTTAAGGTGGTTAGTAGGCTGTATTCTCAATTTATATATAAGAATAGTAACATTTTATTACATTATTTTATAATGTGGAATATAAAGAACAACTTAATTTTTCACACATTTAAATAGGCAATATATCCTGCACATCTTGTATCAGATAATTCCATGCACTGGTATTTCAATGATGAAACAAAAATAATCCTTAGTTTGATATTTTAAACCAATATGGAAAATTATAAGTGTTTCCAGAATTTTAAAAGCTTTTCTCAGTGTGAAATAAATTTAAGGGGTTTTTTTTATATTGTCAATAAAAATTTTTCAGGTGATAGAATTCATTAAAAATCTAGGCAACCTTTTAAAACATCTATTTTTATATATGCATTTAAATCTTAAGGTTTTAATGCACTACTAGAAACCAGAGATATTGTGTTGATAACTGGTATGATCTGGTAGACTTTACTTCCTAACCAAATGAGGGCTGTTTGAGAAGGAGAAAAATGTTATTTCAGTTTGCTTCAGATAGCAATTTTCCTTAGGCTAGCATGTTAAATTCTGAAGATGAGAAACATTTCTCAGCATGCCCAACCACCAAAGATAGTGTACAAGTTCATTTGGAATATTATTTGAACTTGCAGACTTTTGGAAGGAAGAACATAGCCAAAGATAGTGTACAAGTTCATTTGGAATATTATTTGACTTTTGGAAGGAAGAACATGGCTATAATTTTCCCTATACCATTTATTGAAGAGATTGTCTTGACTCCATTGTTTGCTCTTGTCTCTTTTGTCAAATATTAAGTGAACGTAATGGCTCAGGTCATTATCCAGGTTCTGTTCTGTTACATTTGTCTATATGCCTGTTCTGTGCCAGTGTTAGGCTGTTTTGAGTACAGTGGCCTTAGAGTATTACAATATCTGGTATTGTGATTCCTCCAACTCTGTTCTTCGTTCTCAAGATTGCTGCAGCTATTTGGGGTCTTTTTTGGTTCCATATAAATTTTTGGAGTGTTTGTTCTATGTCTGTGAAATATGTAGTTGTTATTTTATAGAGATTGCATTGAATCTATAACTTGTTTTGGGTAGTATGGATATTTTAACGATGTTGATTCTACCAATTTATGAACAAGGTTTATTCTTCCACTTTTTTATATCTTCCTCTATCTCTTTTATATCTGTAGATTTTTACCTCCTTGGTTAAGTTTATTCATAAGTATCTTAGGGTGTTTTTTTTTGCTGCAAATGTTAAATGGGATTATTATTATTTTTTTATTTCTCTTTCTGAGCATTCATTATTGGTGTATAAAAATGTAATTGATTTCTGTGTGAGCATGCCTCTCTGAGGAGTTTCATTCACCCATTTTCTAGTATGGCTAAGTGTGTTTCTTTTTATAATCCCAATAGAGGCCCGGTGCATGAAATTCGTGCATGGCGGTGTCCCTCAGCCCAGCCTGCACCCTCTCCAATACAGGATCCCTCTTGCAATCCAGGACCACTGGCTCCTAACTGCTCACCTGCCTGCCTGATACCCCTAACTGCTCTCCCCTGCTGGCCTGATCCCCCTAACTGCTCTCCCCTCTTTGCCTGATCACCCCAACTGCCTAACTGCTCTCGCCTGCTGGCCTAACCCCCCTAATTGCCTATCTATTCTCTGCTACTGGTCTGACCCCCCTAATTGCCCTCCCCTGCTGGCCTGATCACACTAACTGCCTAACTGCTCTACTCCGCTGCCAGCCTGATCGCCCTAACTGCCTATCTGCTCTCCCCTCCTGGTATGATCCCCCTAACTGCCTGTCTGTTCTCCCTTCCTCTCTGTACCCTTCAGACCCCGGTGCAGGCATGCTGAGAGCTCTCTGCTGCGGCCCTGCCCCCATCCTGATTGGTCATTATGTGACGGCATCCTGGCCAATTTGCATACTCCTCTATTATTAGTATAGATAGTTTCCACACTGACCCTAGAGAAGTAGGAGGGGTCTTCCTGTAGCTCCATGTATTGAGAGGTCTCCTCTCTGGCTTTCCTCTTCAGCAAAGGAGTCTGTAAACTTGTCCTGCATTTTGACCAATCTCTGGGTAAAGCATTAGAAAATCCCTGCCCCCCAAACCTTCCAGCCTATATCCAATGCTTGTGCAGCCCATTGTCCCCTGCACCATTTACTTGGTGAGTAGACTGGAATAGAGCTAATGAGTGCAGCATCAATACCTGAGGGATGGGTAAGGGATAGTTACTTGGGCAAGTCTAAAGGGAAGCCTTGAATTCTGTGGAATGAGCCTGGTATGGGAAAGGAGGAGAACCTGGAGAGTGTTGTACACATGCTACCAATTTCCTGTGCAGAATAGCAGAGGCGTTCCATAATTATAAATTTGAACTTGGTCTTGAAGCTCACACTCCTTTAAGTTGCTATAAAGGGTAATGCTAGCAAGGATAGGGGTCTTGGGTACCTTGCAGGCAGAAGTTGTCCAGCCTGGACTGGGTGGGATAATTTTAAAAAGTATCTAAACTCTAGAGGCAAAGGTCAGAGAGAAGCCAGACTGTGTACTGAGGATCAAGAAGTATGTGTAAAAGACAACAATATAGTGGTTACCAGAGAGAAAGTGTGGGAGTAGTAGCTAGAAAAGGGTAAAGGGAGTCAAATATATGGTACCAAAGGAAGATGAGTTTTGGTG
This sequence comes from Myotis brandtii, assembly GCF_000412655.1. Lineage (NCBI taxonomy): Eukaryota > Metazoa > Chordata > Mammalia > Chiroptera > Vespertilionidae > Myotis > Myotis brandtii. The sequence continues at coordinate 686,549 of NW_005353475.1, read as the reverse complement.
GAAAACACATAATGCAATATAGAGATGATGGATTGTAGAATTAATTGTACACTTGAAGTCTGTGTAATTTTATTAGCCAGTGTCACCCCAATAAATACAATAAAATTTGTAAAAGAAGTGTGTCTAGCCCCTCAGAAAGTAGGTATTTATTTTGTGAGCTCCTCTAGTGAGTTTGAAGCAATAAGGACAGACCAGTCCGCAAGAAGAAGGAATGCTTACCCCTCTTCTCTTCTGACATCAGCCCAATAACCGCAGCTTTTCTAAAAACTAGGTCATAGTTTTTGGAAGGAAAAAAAAAATTAATCTTGAAGTGGTGTTTAGCCATACACCATTATTTTGATATGAACTGTTGCTTTAAACATAACATTAAAAAGAATCTACTCCCTGCCCCACATTTCCTTTTCCACTTGACTAGAAATTACAGTAACTGGAACAAGGTCTTGGATGCAGGGATAAAGGCACGTGTTGATAGTTACTTGGGCAAGTCTAAAGGGAAGCCTTGAATTCTGTGGAATGAGCCTGGTATGGGAAAGGAGGAGAACCTGGAGAGTGTTGTGCACATGCTACCAATTTCCTGTGCAGAATAGCAGAGGCGTTCCATAATTATAAATTTGAACTTGGTCTTGAAGCTCACACTCCTTTAAGTTGCTATAAAGGGTAATGCTAGCAAGGATAGGGGTCTTGGGTACCTTGCAGGCAGAAGTTGTCCAGCCTGGACTGAGTGGGATAATTTTTAAAAGTATCTAAACTCTAGAGGCAAAGGTCAGAGAGAAGCCAGACTGTGTACTGAGGATCAAGAAGTATGTGTAAAAGACAACAATATAGTGGTTACCAGAGAGAAAGTGTGGGAGTAGTAGCTAGAAAAGGGTAAAGGGAGTCAAATATATGGTACCAAAGGAAGATGAGTTTTGGTGGAAAACACATAATGCAATATAGAGATGATGGATTGTAGAATTAATTGTACACTTGAAGTCTGTGTAATTTTATTAGCCAGTGTTACCCCAATAAATACAATAAAATTTTTAAAATACGTGTGTCCAACCCTCTCAGAAAGTAGGTATTTATTTTGTGAGCATCTCTAGTGATTAGAGTTTGAATCAATAAGGACAGACCAGTCAGCAAGAAGAAAGAATACTTACCCCTCTTCTCTTCTGACATCAGCCCCAAATCCGCAGCTTTTCTAAAAACTAGGTCATAGTTTTTAGAAGAAAAAAAAATAATCTTGAAGTTGTGTTTAGCCATACACCATTATTTTGATATGAACTATTGCTTTAAACATAACATTAAAAAGAATCTACTCCCTGCCCCACATTTCCTTTTCCACTTGACTAGAAATTACAGTAACTGGAACAAGGTCTTGGATGCAGGGATAAAGGCACGTGTTGAAGATGGCAAAAGTATGCCGCTGGCCTTGGAATCCCCTCCCACATTTGGACTATTATGTGATAGAAAAAGAAATGTATTTTGAATTTTTGGCCAATGTTTTCTGTGATTTCCTTGTTGCAGCAGCTTATTCAGTCTCCCAACTAATTACCTTCCAGCTGTCACCACATGGCCATTCCCAGGGCATGACTGAACATATTGAGATCCTAAGGAAATGACAGGCTACGTACATATCAAGCAAAGTGGAGTTTTGTGACATGCAGTTTAAAAACTTGCACAAGTTTGAAGAACTCAATAATACTTACCTGGCCTACTACACTTATATGTCTCTTCATAGTTTACGAATCCTTGCATGGTGACCTAGCAAATCTGTGGAAAACTTACTCTAATCTATTAGGTAGAATCATAGTAGTATAGACATGTAAATAAAAGAAAACATTTTATAAGATTTGATAATAAGAAAATAACCTGAGGACAACATACTGCATCGTTGTCTGGGTGTTTTGTTTGTTTGTTTTGTTTTTCCCCATCATTGGTAACTTCAGTAGGGAGATATTACTGATTAAAATATAATACAGAACAAAACAAAATAGTGTCATTTTGTCACCCCTCAGAAATTTTTATCTTTTTCCTCTCTCCACGTAATGGTGATTCTTAACTATTTTCAGGAGTAAAAGTTTACAAAGTAATATAGATTTTAAACTGAAAAGTGTCTCCGAGAAAATTCAAAATTTTATTTTATCTGATACATTAAAAAATAGGAAGGAAATGCAGTCTCCCCTAGATGAATTCTCTCTTTCCTTTGGGAAAACACTGATTATTCAAGTGATGGAAGTGATATAATTATTAGTTGTATCATTGTTGATTTATAAAATATATATGCAGTATAGAAACATGAATAAGGAGCTTCTTTTATGTTGTTGTTGATCTATTACAGATATCCCCTCCCCCTGCCTTTCCCTACCTCCATCCAGCCCTGCTCCCCCTCCCCTGGCCTTCACCACACTGTTGTCTGTGTCCATGGACTATGCATCTATGTTCTTTACATAATCACTTCACCTTTTATTTTTAATCCCCGCCCCCCCAGTCACCTTCCCTCTGATATTTTTCAATCTGTTCCATGGATCCATGCCTTTGGTTCTATTTTGTTGTTAGTTTATTTTGTTCATTAAATTCCCTATACTAGAGAGATCGTATGGTATTTGTCTTTCTCTGATTGAATTATTTTGCTTAGCATAATAATCTCCAGGTCCATCCATACTGTTGCAAAGGGTAAGAGATCCTTCTTTTTGGCAGCTGCATAGTATTCCATTGTGTAACTGTACCAAGGCCTTTTTATCCACTCATCTACTGATGGGCACTTGGACTGTTTCCAGATCTTAGCTATTGTAAATAATGCTGCTATAAACACAGGGGTGGCATATATTTCTGATTGGTATTTTGGGATTCTTAGGATATATTTCCAGAAGTGGATCGCTGGGTCAAAGGGCAGTTGCATTTTTAATTTTTTGAGTAAACTCCATTCTGTTTACCACAGTATCTGCACCAGTCTGCATTTCTACCAACAGCGCACTAGGATTCCCTTTTCTCCACTTCCTTGCCAGCACTCATTTGTTGCTCTATTGATGGTAGCCATTCTGGCAGATGTGAGGTAATGTGGTTTAAATATCATTGTGGTTTAAATATCCATTTTTCTGATGATTAGTGACATTGAGCATTTTTTCACATGTCTATGGGCCATCTGTATGCCTCTTTGAAGTTTCTATTAAGGAACTTTTTTTATAGCAATTTTTATTTTTTTCCTTGCACTCTATCAAGTGTCAACACACAAAGAGAAAACACATTTTCATGCAATAGTCATTTCTTAAAAAATTAACCAATATATCATTAATGGAGTCACAGTAACACAAATTCCAAGATAATTATAATTTGAATTAATTAAATTTATTTATTTTATGCATGAGTAAATTAAAGAAAACACTATCCCATAAATTTATATTGCTTGAAATGATAACTATCAAACAAAATTGTTTTCTTTGCATAAATGGCATTTTAATACATTCATATCTACCTAAAATTTTAAAAATGTATTTTGTCACTTAAGAAAATTTTTAAATTAAATACTTGAATTAGGGCCAGCTGAAGGGGTCAATGGGGTAAAGGGGGACATATGTAATACTTTTAACAATAAAGATTAAATACATAAATACTTGAATTATATTTTTTTGTGGATTTTTTATTCATTTTTGTCGAAGTACAAGCACTCAGAAAGAACATAGACGGCCAACAAAGTACAAGAAACAAAGTACATCAGAACTCCCAAAATACTGCCTTTGCAGATTAGAATCATATCAAATTCAATGAGATGGAAGCAGAGGATCTTCTCAGTTAAAGTAAGTTTTAGTTATTAAGAGTCATTTTTTAGAATTTATTTTCTCATATATACATTTTTTTCTATGAAAATGGAACTCAAATTTCATGGTCTTATTTAGGAATTAATATATTTGACTAATACAATACTGAAATAAAATAATTTTAAAAATAGAAATATTTAAAAATATATAAGATATTTACTGATTTATATAATGTTTAACATCCATTGATAGCTATCTGATGTTTGAAATATTTGTTTCTTTGTGAACTTCATCTTCTATAATGCTTTTCCCCCCTCATTTAATAGAAACAACACAACAACAGTAATAACAAGACTAACTGGTTCTTGTGGAGGGGGGTGGGGGGATGACCACAAAGAGGTCAATGAGGGGAAAAGGAGACATATGTAGTACTTTAAACAATAAAGAATTAAAAAATAAAAATAAATCTCAATGAACCAGATCTCCTGGGGGGAAAAAAAAAAGAATGAACCTCTCAAATCTCTTCATTATCTGCCAAGTGGCTGCTCCTTGGATTATCCATTTGCTGATTTTTAGTTATGGGTAGTTAATTATTAAATTAAACCACTCATGCTAGTAGTTTATTATCAACATTTCCTCTTTGATGATTATCAATCTATCTTAAGACTGGTCCTGTAACTTTTCTCATCATTCTATTTAAATCTTACTAAGTTGAGCTGTGTAATCATTCTAATGTCATATGGAATGAGTTTCATTTATTTTTTGCCATGTGGGATAATTTATAATTCCTACCTTCTTAAAATTATACATTTTGATCCCCCTTACATAGTAAACATTTATTCATTGTATGCTTCTCCATCTCCTCCTCCTCTTCTTCCTCTTCTTACTTCTCCCCCCACTCTCCTCCCCTTCTTCCCCCTTCTCCTCTTTCTCTTCCTCCTCCTCATGCATTGGTCCCTCTTTACTATGCACTATTGCTCACCCTTATATTTAATTACTCCATAATATTTTATATTTGGCTTTTTGTTTCTCACTACTGATTTCATTTCAGTGTATCTATTATCATATTTTTTTCTATTTGCTTCCTTAGATTTTTATTTCCAGAACAAAATTTTTATAGAGATATTTATAAATATTTTTAAAATATATATTCAAATCTATAATACATTTATACTTTGATTGACAGGCATTTTTAGCTTAACATATCTCAAATGGAATGTCTCATCTTGCTCCATTCTTTTCTAAACCAGTATTTTCTCTTTTAGTGAGACAACCTTGACTTTGTCACCCAACCGTAAAATTCAATTATTTTTTTATCTTTTTCTTGTGCATCCAAACCATTTAATCATAAAACTCAGCTGATTTTACACTATACATGTCTGAAAAAAAATGTCAGCATCTCCATCTCTATTAGTACAGTCATAATTCAAGTTTCCACTATTGCTTTTGAGGGGTTCTGTGTCAGCTGCCCAAATTGCCTTTGTGTTGCCAACCATCTCTCTCTCAAGCTTATCCTCCAATGTTGCTTTGTAATGCAAATTACATCCTCTCTTATTTTAGAAAATAATAGATTCCATCAATATAGATGTAAATATCAATCCTTTACTAGCTTTCTGTTGATCTTTCTAATCATCCTTACCTTACACTCTTGATAAGGATGCAACACTGTGAAGTTTGGGATTTCTTACACATAACATGATCTTAATTTCTTCGTTTTTGAATGTTTTCCCTTTCAAAAACCTCTTGGCCTGGGTAAATATTATTCATAGTTTTAATATTAAGTTCATGTGTTCTTTCCTATAGAAAAATTCTATAAGCTGAAGGAATGTGTTAGAATGAATTAAATAGCTCTCCTTGGTATTCTTTTATAAAATCATGTAATCTAGGGATAATGGAAGTTTTTACTTTTTTTAATTTTTAAATCAGGTTCCATTTATTCATTTTTCTTACTTTATTGCACTGCCTTGGTCTGCCAGTACAATATTGGATAATGGTGGTAAAAATGGACATTCATGCCTTTTTCCTGATCTAAGGATAAGATATTTAGTCTCTCACCACTAAATATGATGTTGACTCTAGCTTTTAGATATTTTATATGTTACATTTTCATATTTATAATTCTAACATTGAGAATTTTTATCATAAACCGATATTGAATTTTGTCAAATATTTTCTTCTGCCATTAAGATGATTTTCAAGTTTTTGTTCTCTATTTTATTGATGGAGAATATTATATTAATTGATTTTCTTATGTTGAACCAACCTTGATTTCCAGGGATAAATTCCACTTGGTCATGGTTTCAGAAGTTCACAGTTCAGTTCCCCTTTCAGTCAGAGAATGGTAGCTGACACATCTCCACCCTATTTACTCCTGGTAGTGTGTGGTCTTACACATGTGCACAGGTTCTGCACCATTAGGGATATGTCATTTTAATATTGTTGTCTTTAACTCTCTCTTTCTCCTTATCCCTTGTTAAATTTATGAGTGATCAACATATTTATCTTTTCTTTTAATGTTTTTTCATTGATTTTGGAGAGAGAGAGGAAGGTAGAGAGAACACAATGGAATACTACTCAGTCATAAAAGAGGATGAAATGCTGCCGTTTGCATGGATGGACCTTGAGAATATTATGCTAAGTGAAATAAGTCAATCAGAAAAAAGCTAAAAACCATCTGATTTCACTCATATGTGGGGTATAAAACTGAAACTTGTGAGCACAAATAGCAGTGTGGTGATTGCCACAGGGAAAAGGGGGTGGGGGGAGGGAAGGGTGCTAATATAAGGCGACAGGAGATTTGACATTGGGTGGTGGACACACAGTGCAATATACACATCTTGTAACATAGACACCCACACCTGACACCTATTTGATCATGTTGACCAATGTCATCCCAATCAATTTAATTAAAAATTTTAAATTAAAGAAAGTGTCACTGGTAGAATTGTTTCAAGGCTGAAGAAGTTAACACTGAAGCTCAAGTACTATTTTGTTGCCTGACCAATTACACAAACCATTAGGTCTTCTTCTAATAATCTTTCTAACCTTTCTAATCCCCCAAGGAGCCCTTTAAAATTTGGGAACCCAGATTAAGCTGCTCTGGACTCAGGTTTTGAAATGTGACTTAGGTTGTACATCTTTTGAGTTTGCAATTCTTCCAGAGCTATCCTGAATCATGGATGACTGAGAATAGACTTAGATGGAACACTTAAAATTTCTAAAAGTGAAAATAACTGTATACCACCCAAAATCTACATAAACATTAACATTGTGATAATTATCTAATAATATAAAAGCTGCAGTCTTAACACAGTGTAATTTCTTACAATAACTCCAATCTAATCAGAATGAAGTGATGCCCTAGCTGGGTAGCTCAGTTGGTTGGAACATCTTCCCTTACATCAAAAGGTTGAGGGTTTGATTCTGGTCAGGGCACATATGTAGGTTGCAGATTCATTCCTGTTGGGTTGTGTATGGGAGGCAAACAATTGATGTTTCTCTATCTATCTGTCTATCTCTGCCTTCCTATCTTTAAAATCAATGGAAACATATCCTCAAGTGAGAATTTAAAAAAAAATGAAGTGATAGTGAAGTTCATGAAAGAAACAACAAATTGTGCATTATGTTTTACCACAGATATGCAATATTTATGGCCTAAAAATTTATTTATATTTATATTTATTATACATATTAATAAACACCTGAGTTCCACAGAGTGGTTGACAAGATTTTATGTGGCCAAAGATGTTGGCTTGTTCTGCCAAAGTAGGAAATTCATCCAGAATGAATGGCACAAAGGTTCCAACCAGGCACTCTTCAGTTAAATATCATCTCTAATCAGTTGATCTCTGACACTACATTTGTAAAATAAAGTGGTTGGTTTAGAAAATCATGAATATTACATTTACCTTCCACATGCTTTGGCAGAAATTTGAAAAAAGGAAGTCTTTGGGAAGCAGATAGAGAGAAATTTCTGCATTGTATGAACTACCAATATTTTTTACAAACCCACAACATTTCTTTGAAGCTAGCTGCATATTCTTGAATATTGAGTATTTTTTTCTCACAAGTTCCTCTAGATCAATGGAATTTTCTTGTGTTTTAAAACAGAATCCCTTTTTTGCAGGAGCTTTACATGGTTGGTATTTTGCTAGCTTTTACTAAGGTTGCCTGTTGGATTCCAGTCAGGGCACGTACCCAAGTTTCAGGGTCCATCCCCAGTGGAGAGCATGCAGGCGGCAGCTGGTCAATGTTTCTCTCTCATGGATGTTATTACCTCTCTTTTCCTCTCCCTTCCTCTCTCTAAAAACAAAACAAAACAAACCAAAAAACAATAAAAATATATTTTAAAATAACAAACTAAAATTTTGGAAATATGGGAAAACATAGCAGAAACCTTGTTTTCTTGTTTTCTGGTTCGGGACAATATGGTGAGGGAAAGGAGCAGCTAATGACGGGGCAGTGGGGAGATAGGGCCCTACATAAGTGTTCACCATTCCAAATCCAAAGTAAACCCACATGAGGTTAAGAATTCTGACACGTGCCCTAACCGGTTTGGCTCAGTGAATAGAGCGTCAGCCTGTGGACTGAAGGGTCCTAGGTTTGATTCCGGTCAAGGACATGTACCTTAGTTACCTGTAGGGAGTGTGCAGGAGGCAGATAATCCGATGTTTCTAACTCTCTATCACTCTCCCTTCCTCTCTGTAAAAAATCAATAAAATATATATATTTTTTAAAAGAATTCTGACACGTTTCATTTCTTGGCCAGGATTTATTCTAGAATCTATGGCGCTCTGCATTTGTGTGAAAGCCATCAGTTATGTGTAAATAATTTTGTAATAGTCCAGAATCTGTTAGAAGTAGTCATAAAAATACATTAGAGTTTTGGAAATGCAATGTGAATTAAAAAATAGAAATATACAACCACTTTTAAAAGTGCCAAAAATGTAGATGTTTTGATAAATGCATGATACAATTCCCAAAGACACATAGATGTTGGAAATAGTTTCTCTATTCATTACAGCAAAATATATTTCTCTTCCTTTTCTTCTTCTTGCTTTGCTTTTCTCTCTTCCTTTTCTCACCATTCCTCCTGTCCCTTCTCTTGCTCTTTCATTTTGAGAAAATAAACTAGAAGATATGTGGATAAAAAGGTGGCTTAATAAACAATTTAAATATACCAAATTCTATTTATGCTCTTAAATAATGTATTATTTAATGCTTTTCCTGTGAATTTCATTTGGAAGATTTCGTTCATGGCATCTAAATGTAAGCATTGTACAATACTTTAAATTATTATTACCAGATATTACATGTAACAGCCTAAATACTGCAAGATTTAACATTGGGAAATGTCATATATGCTTTATGTTTCCTGACTTTATTCATGCTTAATATGAATATGGTTGTCATTTGTCATCTGACTTCACATGCACATTTTTCTTATATGTAAACATCGCATGGAATCAAGCAAAGCACAATGTATTGTGCCTGTCAGTAATTTCAGAATATGAGTGCAATTATCAGAGCATTCACTTTTATATTTCTTCATTTTGTCCAGGAAAAACTGACAAGATCAATACTTTATTAATAAGTATGATATTCCCCATTTAGTATTTTTTCTGTTGTATTCTTTGTAACTTCGTATGCTGTAGGTATCAATCAGTATTCTCTGGAATATGTTTATATGCTTGGGCAAGAAAACACATTTAAGATCTATGGAGCAGGGATACAGTATAAAAACTCAGGGTTTGAAAGAAAGCCACAATTAAGCCTGAAGTCCTGAGGCAGAATTTCTTCTTTGGTTAACCTTAGTTGTTGCTCTACGGGACTTCCACATCATTGGATGAGGCCCGTCCGCTTGATCAGGAGTAGCCTACTTCAAATCAGCTGATTGGATGTTAGCCACATCTGCACGGTGCTTTCACAGCTGCACCTCAATGAGGGTTTGATTAATAGCTGATTACTCCAGCTGTAGCCTCATTGACACGTAAAACTAAGGGTCACACTTTGCAAAGTTCTGTTTTAAAAGATATGACATGGGAACAGCATAGGACTTATATTAACAATTTCAGAATGTACGCACTCACCTTTGGAATCATAGAGAACTCTAATTGCTTTGAAATTCAATCTTTAAAAACAATGCAGGAATATAGGATCCCAGACCTCTCTAGGTATACAGAAATTGTCCTCCTCCTGAGCTCAGTCTAGCAAATTATGCATAAAGTTTAGTCTCTCAAAGAAATAATATTTTTTTCTTTTGTTAATCCTCACCTGAGGATATTTTTCCATTGATTTTCAGGGAGAGTGGAAGAAAGAGGGAAAGACAGAGAGAAATATCAATGTGAGAGAAACACTTTGGTTGCCTTCTGCACATGCCCCTACCAGGGCCTGGGCTGGGGAGAAGGCTGCAACCCAGATATGTGCCCTTGACCTGAATAAAACCAGGGACCCTTTGGTCCACAGGACGATGCTCTATTCACTGAGCCAAACTAGCTAGGGCAGAAATAATAAAATTTTAAAGCTGGCAGTATCAAAGGTCACACAAAAACTTTTAAGGTTGCATAGTAAGTGCCAGGTATCTTTTGAGTAGAAAGTGGGCAACTCAGCCTGGGCAGCAATTGAAGCTGCCAAAATAAGATGAGCCTGGGAAGCAGCATGTAGAAGCAAGGTTGAATTCTAGTTCCAGAAAAATATTCATGCATATTTCAGAGGTATGAGAAAACACAATGCCTTGGCAGAAATGCAAGCAGTTTAGCATCATTGCTAGAATTGGTGATGCTCCGAAACATTAAAGGGAGGTGAGTCTCCTGAGGTTACTGTCCAAAGACTTTGCATATTTTCTTTAAGAATTATATTTTGTGTTTGTTTGTTTTGAGAGAAAGGGAGAGGTAGAGAAAGAGACTGTGGGTGGGGGACGGGGGGATAGAAACATCCCATGTGAGAGAGAAACATCCATCCATTGGCTCACATATGCGCCCTGATTAGGGATCAAACCCGCAACCTAGGTATGTGCCTTGACCAGAATTTAACCCGCAACCTTTTGGTGCATAGGATGATGCTCCAAACAATTGAGCCACCTGGGGGCTGCACAATAGTTTTAAAGCATACATTAAATATATATATATATAT
>NW_005353475.1:664319-675218 GCF_000412655.1 Myotis brandtii | reverse complement strand
GGAGATGGAGAGAGAGATAGAAACATCAATGATGAGAGAGAATCATTGATCAGCTGCCTCCTGCACACCCACACTGGGGATCAAGCCCACAATCCCAGCATGTGCCCTGATGGGGAATCTAAACATGACCTCCTAGTTCATAGGTCAATACTCAACCAATGAGCCACACTGGCAAGGTATACATTTCTTTTAAAAATTGTAATCTTTCTTTAGCATTTTTTGCTTTTCAGGTTTTTTTCACTCCACCAACTAATTTTTTAGATTGACTACTAGTGTATGCAAAGGAATTAGTAAGCTATGCTACACCTTAAACTGGTAATGAGGAAACTAGTCCTCATTCATGTTTTCATAGCATCCCACAAAATCCCACGTGATGTCATGTTGAACTTCTACAGTAGTAGAATTTTGTAGAGTGTGAAGGCCATTGCACTCCAAGTTGCTACTTTAAGTAATGTGTACAACTGATATAAATCTCCATTTCTGTAAAATAATTTTTGTAAGAAATATAATTTTGTCATTGAAATATTAATTGAAAATTAAGAGAAGATCAGAACATTTAATGCATTAAATCATTAAATGTGTTATGTGTTATATTTTCCCCCTATCCTCCCCAACATGTTCTATTTCTTCCATTGCTTCCTTCTTCCAAACCCATTTTCTTCACCATTTCTTCTTTCATCTTCTTTTTCTTCCTTGCCTGCTATTCTCACTGACCTGCCTCCTTAATTACATAGAGAGCTTAGACCAGGGGTGGGCAAACTTTTTGACTCGAGGGCCACAATGGGTTCTTAAACTGGACCGGAGGGCGGGAACAAAAGCATGGATGGAGTGTTTGTGTGAACTAATATAAATTCAAAGTAAACATCATTACATAAAAGGGTTCGGTCTTTTTTTTTTAGTTTTATTCATTTCAAATGGGCCGGATCCAGCCCGCGGGCCGTAGTTTGCCCACGGCTGGCTTAGACCGTTTGTGGCCAAGCAATTAATACAATTAAAACCATTAACAGCATTTTTTTTTCCTTGTGAAGAGGGATTCTGCTGTATTTATAAGAACAGAACAGTATCAGCAGAGCAAAAGATGGATTTCATAGCCAAATGTCTTGGGTTTTTCAAAAGAATGATCGTTAAGATTTTTTTTACACAACTTAAAAATGATAAGAAATTGTAAATGCATTATTTATCTACTAGAAGCCTGGTGCATGAATTAGTGCACTCGGGGGGATGGGGGGGTCCCTCAGCCCGGCCTGCACCCTCTTGCAGTCCAGGAGCCCCTGGGGGATGTCCTAAGCTGGCAGTTGGACATTTTTAGCACTGCCACAGAGGTGGGAGAGGCTCCTGCCACAGCCACTGCTCTTGCCAACCGTAAGCCCAGCTTCTAGCTGAGAGGTGCTCCCCCTGTGGGAGCACACTGACTACCAGGGGGCAGCTCCTGTGTTAAGTGTCTGTGCCCTGGTGGTCAGTGCACATCATAGCGACCAGTCATTCTGCCGTTGGGCCAAAACCTGCTCTCTGACATCCCCCAAGGGGTCCTGGATTGCGAGAGGGTGCAGGCCAGGGCAACGGACCCCACCGGTGCACGGTCAGGGCTGGGGAGGGACATGGGAGGTTGGCCAGCTAAGGAGGGACCATGGGAGGGCTTCAAGGAGTGTCTGGCCCATCTCGCTCAGTACTGATCGTCCAGACCCCAGCAGCAAGCTAACCTACTGATTGGAGCATCTGCCCCCTGGTGGTCAGTGCACATCATAGTGACTGGTTGATCAGTCAACTGTCTGCCCCCTGGTGATCAGTGCACGTCGCAGCTAGCGGTTGAACGGCCTTAGCATATCATTAGCATGTTACGCTTTGATTGGTTGAATGGCCGACCGGACGACCTTACACTTAGCATATGAGGCTTTTATTATATAGGATTCCTTACTGAAAAAGCAAATTTAGAATTAACATTTTAGAAAGTTTTTAAAATGGGCTAAAGCCAAATATTTATTGTGTAACTTCACTTTAAAATAATTTCAATTTATTCTAATTCATTTCCAAAACCTTGAACTGTATAAAGTAGCTATTGTATATTCTATGCATTTGATTTATGCCTACAGGAACTATTTTGTGTGTTGTATTTATAAAATAAAGTTGGATGTTTTTTTTCCCCCAACTTTGCTATTTTGGGGTAGAATTCATCATCATCATCTTTGTTTCCATCAATACCTTCAGTATCATAGCTACAGTAGCTAAACTTTATACATATTGCCTAATTAATTTGCACATATTACTACATTTATCCTCTCTATTTTACCAATAGAAACTAATTCTTAAATATTTAGTGATTAAATGACTTGCCCAATATAACACAGTCACTAAATATAAGAGGTGAATAGATGCCAAAGGCCATGCTCAGCACCGTTTCTAGAACAAGATCTGTGAAAATTTCAAAAACACCTCCAATTTGTTAATAGTGTTGCTTGTAGTGGTATAATTATGGATTGGTGTTATGGTTATTTTGAGTGAGTGTGATACCATGCAGTGTTTTCTAAATTGAGTATATGTTTTTCTATAATATTTTTCTTTTAAATTAAGTCACATTGAATCAGTAAAATAATTTTCACTGCATCAAAAGTAATGCATTTCATATATCCATATCTAAACAAATTATTATTTAGCTTAAGTATGCTTATATCTTATTTTTTCTTTATTTATAAGGATCTAATAATTGATTATTTATCTTTAGATCCATGTTTCATTAGTAAGAAATATATATGAAGACAAAACATATTGACATTATTATTATTATTGGTCTAAAGTCCCCTGATTTACTTTGCTTCCTTCCTTTATTCCAACACTTTCAGGAAACAATGAGCTGATTCACATTTTTATTTGGATAGTTTAAATATATATATTAAAATAGATGAAAAAATCATTGGCTGTTTAACCAGAATAGGTCAAGCATTCCATGAATTGTTAAGATGGTACGATATCTCTATATATAAAAGGCTAAGCGACTATCCAACTATCCAACTGGTAGCTATGATGTGCAATGGCCACCAGGAGGCAGATGCTCAATGCAGGAGCGGCTGAGCTGTGGTGACATAGCCACGGCGGTTCTCAGGTGTCACATCCCAGAACCAGAGAGGTGGGAGCCTGATTCCAGGGTGCGTCACCCGAGAACCCCTCCTCTTGCAATCTGGGATCCCTTGGGGGATGTCAGAGAGCCAGTTTCGGCCTGATCCCTGTAGGCCAGGCCAAGGAACCTCACCTACTGGAGGAACCCTGCACACTCCACATATACCCTTCGAGCCGCGGCATGGCTCCAGGTGCGGCCAGCCCAGAAGGGACCCTGGGAGGTTGACTCCAAGGAATGTCTGGCCCGTCTTGCCACCTTCTAATTAATTTCCTTTCAATGTGCACAAATTTGTGCACCGGGGCACTATTAGAAATATAAAAACTTTATTTGTTAGATAACAGGGGCAGTGTGAGTCTACTGTGCTCTGCCTCCTTCATGGACCTTAGGTGGTGAATTCATTGTGATACAATAACCAATTTAGAGGCATCATGAGAGCCAACACTGAGATGAACAGTTAATTCAAGTGAAACATACGCTCTGGTGTCCTGGTAGGCCAGTTTATTGAGGAAGACATTTGTTTTCTTAATAACAAAAACAAAAAAACATCTAAACCTCATAATGTTAAAATGCTAGAAAAAATGTTGTGAAACGCGAGTGTGAAGAAGATGAGATAAATTCTGACAACTGGGCCTAGAAAGATGCAATGGATGGGTCAGCTATCAGGTACCTCTTGAAAAATAAATAAAATTTATATGTTTATTTTATTCTTAACATTTAGAGTAATATTAAATCTTTCATTTAAAGAACTAATGTCTCTGTTTCAGATACAGCAAATTTGGCAATGGCCAAAAAATTTGATATTAGATGATATACAAGAGACTGTAGGAAAGAAAGAGGTGGGTTACATTTCAACCCACACTTAATACACACCGGCCACTGTGAATGTCATTGGAATCAAATCTTCAAAATTCAACAAGGCTACAATGATCCACACATTATAATTAACAAACTATTTGTTTTGAAAAATCATTAAATACATACAATTGAATTTCATTGGCAAACAAATAAAATCATGCAGTTTTATTAACACTAGACATATTATTAAGACCAATCAACTTGCATTGTACGTATAAAATTCTAAGATACTGACATGTCTATCTTGCAGGCTGCTGTACAAGCAACAATTCAACACTTTAGTGCAGCTCCCAAATGGGCAGTTCCTTTACTGCTTCATTAATATAATTGGAAGTAGGACTTATTTAGCTCTAGCCAAATGATTTCAAAGGGCCTGATCATTTTGTGAGCCCGTTGGAACAGCATTTCAAAGCAGAAGAGGGATGTGCTTAAAGAACACAACCACTGATGCAGCTGAAATTCCTTACAAATGAGAAAATTAAAATGTGACACTAACAAGGTGGTTGCTGAAGCTCCACTTTTTCTGATTAGTGTTCCCCTTTTTTTTTGGTTTCTTTTAATTCAATGTCAAAAGCTATGAGAAATAGGGCCTAGTAGATGAAGCATGGCACAATATGTAAAGTGGCAGAAAGGCATTTTATTGAAAGTTTGTGGATGAAAAGGGGGCTCTATAATAAATCTGACTGAAAGTCACTTCACAGGGAGACCTGATTACAAATTTCTAACTGGACAGATCCTGGTAGGTCTTTATGCTTCAGGCCTATAGAAAGATGTATCTTTGCCTTAAGCAAGCCGGTCCATTGTTCCTATGCATCTATGATAAGACACCTATGAAATGCCTGCTTAATCCCCCTTTCTTAGACTCTGGGGAGCTGTAACCACACTCAAGGGAGCACATAATCTCGTAAACTATCCTATACTCTTTCACCTTCCCTAAGCTCCCTCCTTAATTCCAAATGTGCAAAAGAAACTGCACAACTGTCATTCACCTGAACATTTGAGGTCTTGCTTCTGGCATTTTGTCTGTTTGGTGCAAACAAACTCATAAAAATTCTCTACAGGTTTGAACTTTTCTTACATCAACAGTCTACACATCAGTTAAAGTTCTGTATTATGAATATACTAGAGGCTCAATGCATGAAAATTCATGCACTGGAGGGGGGGTTCCCTCAGCCCGGCCTGCCCCCTCTCACAGTCCGGGATCCCTCAGGGGTGGGAGGTGACCCAGCGATCAGGGGAAGGCAATGCCCCCATCACACCTCTCTGCTGCCACTGCCAGCAGCGCAAGCCTCGGCCGGCCCTGGTTACCTGAGCCTCGGGCAGCCCTGGGCGGCTGGGCAGCCACCTCGGGCGTCAGCTGGGCAGATGCCATCTAAGGCTTGCCTGTGCTTTGGGCCAGCCCTGGGTGGCTTGGGGGCTGAGGGCACCTGCTGCCTCCCTGGCTGGGCTGAAAGGACTGGGGGACTCCAGGGGCAGGCACAAGGAGCAGCCAGACCCGCCCTCAGGACCATGCGCCTGTCACCCCTCCCCCATGGGGCTGAAAGGACTGTGGCACTCCAGCGGCAGGCACAAGGAGCAGCCAGACCCGCCCTCAGGATCGTGCACCTGCCACCACCCCCCAATGGGGCTGAAAGGACTGGGGGACTCCAGCGGAGCTGAGGGGACTGGAAACAGCCATCTTTGTGTCAGTGTGATGGTCAATTTGCATATTCCCTCTTTATTAGCTAGGATAAACTATAACTATATCAACCTTGATTTGAGATTTGAGTTTATTTCAAAGAAATGTGTAATAGATGATGCTTAATATTCAATAGATACTCTAAAAAGTGTTTACAAGCTAGTATATTAATTTTAATCCTTGACTCTTTTTCATTCATTATAATACTTATTGAATCATTCCATATACCAAGGATTATTGTGTTAGGAACCATGGTAACAGTTTCAATCTGTTTCTTTCTTCCACATTTTTCTACTTTGTGTTTCTCTAAAATATATTTAAAATGGTGTGTATATATGCATATGTAAGAATACATATGTATCTACCTGGTAATTTTGAAAACATTTCTTCCCCAAAATATATGTATCCCTATGCTCATTGCAGTATTAGTCACACGGCCAAGACTTTGAGTTTTTCAGTGTGTGAAGCTTGGAGATCACAGATAGCTGCCTCATTGTGCTTCACCTTCTTTATAGTATACCTTTTTATAGATATACTGTTATTTACTTAACCAGTCCTTTCCAAATGCTATTTCAAAATTTTTCTATCTTTGGCTCTTAATATTTGAATTAGCACCCCTTAGATTTGTCATCTCACACTACTGTGACTTCATCTCATGTATATTAGAGAGGATAAGTTCACGCTTTCCATTTTCTTAAGCCTCTAGGGAGTTCTCCTGGTTCTTTACTCTCCATTGGTCACCTCATTGCAGGCAATGGGGAAGGAAATTCTTCAATTTGACAAAGGGAAGAAAATAAAAAGGCTTTAAAATACATCAGAATAAAAATATATAACTACATACATAAGAAAAAAGAACATTTTGCTGAATCTGTCAATCTAAGGGCATATGACCCCAAACAATGTGCTTATACTTCTATTAATGATGGTATAGACTGAATTGTGCCCCCTCCTCAAATTCATCTGTTGAAATTCTAATCCCCAATAGTATGGTATTTAGAGATGGGGCTTTCAGAAGGTAATTTGGTTTAGATGAGTTTATGAGCGTGGGGCCATTGGTGCTCTTGGAAGAAAAGACAACCAGAGACCAAGGAACTTTTCTAGCCCTCTGCCCTCCCTTCTCCTTCACTTTCCCCAGCCCCTCAGTCATGTGAAGGCACAGTAAAAAAGCGCTGGCTGCCAGCTAGGAAGAGAACTCTCACCAGAAACTGACCATCTGGCATCTGATCTCAGACTCCCTCCCACCAGAGCAGTGAGAAAATGAATTACTGTTTTATAAGTCACCCCGCCAGTGTTTGTTACGGCAGCCCAAGCTGACAAAGACAGAAGACCCTGTCCTCTACCAGCCCCGTGACTCCCAAACACTCTCGCCTATCTGTTCCTTTCTCTTTTTGCAGCACCATTTCTTTTCTTCCTATTGAATCATTCTAATCAGAATACACATTTAGAAAAGCACTTATTGATATCAAATCACTGTTTAGTTTCTGTCCCATTTTTTTTCTTTTGCTATTATTGAAAGCAAATCTCATTCAAAGACTAATCAATATTTGCTGATTCCAGTTTTTCAACTCCAATTTTATCCTCTACCACCTCTAATCAGGATTCTATCTCTAGGAGTGGGACTGGAACAGCTCATGGAAAGTCAACAGTCACTTTGCAAAATACCAGGGATCCGCTTTTACTCAGCTCCTCAATAGTGTTTAGAGACAGTTGATCAGTCCCTATGTTAAAACAAAGAGACAGCCCTGACTGGTTTGGCTCAGTGGATAGAGCATCGGTCTGCAGACTGAAGGGTCCCAGGTTCGATTCCGGTCAAGGGCATGTGCCTTGGTTGTGGGCACATCCCCAGTAGGGGGTGTGCAGGAGGCAGCTGATCGATGTTACTCTCTCATCAATGTTTCTAACTCTCTATTCCCTCTCCCTTCCTCTCTGTAAAAAATCAATAAAATATATTTAAAACAAACAACAACAAAAAAAAACAACAAAGAGACAAATAAATAAATTAAAAACATCTCATCTCTTGCCCAAACCGGTTTGGCTCAGTGGATAGAGCGTCGGCCTGTGGACTCAAGGGTCCCAGATTCGATTCTGGTCAAGGGCATGTACCTTGGTTGCAGGCACATCCCCAGTAGGGAGTGTGCAGGAGGCAGCTGATTGATGTTTCTCTCGCATGAATGTTTCTAACTCTCTATCCCTCTCCCTTCCTCTCTGTAAAAAATCAATAAAATATATTTTTAAAAAAATCTCATCTCAGCTACCAGGATGCTGTAGTCTCATGTTTTTTTCTCAACTTTTGGCTATCCTTTTTCAGCCTCTTTTGCTGGATTCTACTTTCTCCTTCCTTTTCTTCAGAATGCTGGAGTGTCCCCAGGCTTCTGCCAATGAAATTTCTCTTCTCTTAGGTACACATCTTCACTGGGTGATCCCATCTAGTTCTACCACTTAAAATCTTTCTCCCCTGCATTAGTCACTCATTTGTCAACCCATTCATTGTAAATCGCCACTCTGATCTATAATAAACATTTTAAAATCACCAATCATAAAATTGTACTCGCATTTTTTCCTACAAAGCCCACTTAGTAAGTAGGGCCACAAATTTTCCTAGAAAAATTATTGGTGTTATTTTAAACTCCTCTCTTATTCTCATAAACCCTATCCAAACTATCACCATATCAAGTCTGTCTTCAATGCATTATAATATGTTCCAAATCCAACCACGTCTCACCTCTTCTATTGGTAACATACCAATACCATCTAAACCAAAATGCTTTCCCTAGAATAATGCAATAACCTCTTAATTCATCATCTTACCTCCACTCTCAGCTTCCTTTAATCTTTTCTCCACAAGCAAGCTGGAGAAATCTGCTTAAATTTGCTGTCTGACTCAAAGTTTTCATGTTTTTATCTTGTTAAAAATGCAGTCCTTATCATGTTCTATTAGTCACATTGTGGCCTTATCCACAGGCAATGTCTAAATTCATCGCCTGCCTCTTTAAGTCGCGCTTTATGATGTCTAGCACACAGGACTCATTTTTTTTATATACAGATCAAGCTCACTCTGTCCCCATAACATTCTATTTCCATCAAAGTAGAAATTAATTTCTGACTTCATTTTTATCACTGGTTGAAAGTCTCCTCAGAAAACACTACTCTCACTATTTTATCTACAGGGGCACAACCCTGGATCAATTCTCTTAACTTGCTTTTCTTTTTTAATTTTAAATTTATTGGGGTGACAATGGTCATAAAATTATATAAATTTCAAGTGTACAACTTTATGATACATCATCTGCATATTGCATTGTGTGCCCAACACACAAAATCAAATCTCATTTCAATTCTTCATGTATTAATATGTTATAATTACATCAATAAATTATGCAAAAATATATATGAAATATTTCTCTCTCTCATTTCTCTACTTTTAAATGTGATGCATGAAGATATGAATTTTATCATTTTTCCCTGATAAGCAAAGGGCATATGTATTTTATATTTCAATAACTATTGCCAAATTTCCCTATTTACAGATTAGAACAATTTTATTTGCGATATAAGTGTAAGAGTTAACCTCATAGCCTCCCTTCTATAGCCTTATGGATTTTTTTTTGTGTGTGAGTAAAGTGATGAGTAAAAAATGGTCTCTCTTATGAGTAAGGGTAAACATATTTTCATAGGTTTAAACATTTTTCTATTGTCTTGACCGCTGCATTTTCAGAATATTGGTCACACTATTCTGTTTCTCTGGATATTTCACATTTCTCCTAGATATTCAAAACTGGGGATTTTATATAATATGTTTAAGTAACTATGTATTATAATTTCTTGGTGTCTAATTATGTTTTTATTTTTCTTGACCTCTTTTTTTTTGTAACTTTTACTTGTCTAAATTTAAATGTACCCAATATCTCCCTTGCAGTGGCCACTGATGTTAATTTTGTTTCTATTAGAGGCCCTGTGTTTGAATTCGTGCACTCAGGGGACGGGGGGGGGGGGGCCTCAGCCTGGCCTGCGCCCTCTCACTGATGCGCTCGCTGCTCCTTAGCGCTGCCTTGGAGGTGGGAGAGGCTCCTGCCACTGCCATTGTGCTCACCAGCCAGAGAGAGGCCCTGCCCCCCCACCCCCGCCACAGAGCCTCTGGCTGGGTAGCCTGGGCCTCCCTCTGTGGGGTGATCCTGGGGCGATGGCAGGGGGGCCTCCAGACCAATTGCATCGCACCACCTCGGCTGGCCTGGTGCCAGTGTGTGTCATAGTGTGGTCGTCCAGACGGTCGTTCTGCTGTTCAGTCCTTCAGTTGTTTTGCATATTATGCTTTTATTATTATAGATTATTATAGATGTTTTCAATGTTAGAATCCTAGGGATGCTGGCCTCTTAGTCTATATTGCTTAGTGGTTGACCAACAATTTATTACAGTTTGAGGCAAAATCTAAGCCAATTATGATGTCTTTATTAATCTGGGACAGGACTTAATAAACAACTATGTCTCCTTTATTCTCAAATGTTCTTCTCTGTGTTGAGGCCCAGCTGGACAGGGAGGGGGCAGCGGCCGGGGAAAGACGGGCCCAGGTGAGAAGTCTCCTTCACAAAGTGCCCAGGAGGCGGGGAGAGTGGGTGCTGCCCGCCACACGGGACAAGGGAAGGCAGCAGAGGAGGACCTGAGGGCTGACCTGCGATTTTGTGGGAGGGGGTGAGGGCCCTGACATGAGTCCATTCTCGCCCGAGCTCTTTGTGGGGGCAGCAGAGGGCCAGGCCTCCTTTCACTGCACGGCTTCAGCCCCATCCCATCGCTGCTGCTGGGCCACCACCCCGGGGCCACAGCTTTGCATGCTGGGTGGGCTGGAGCCTTGCTCAGGAGCCTCAGCCGTCCTACCCAACCTGAGCCCAGGGAAGGAATCAGACTTGAACCTGGGGAAGAGGCAATGGCCAGGAGGCAGGGGTGAGGGCCAGGGCGTGGCCACATGGGAGCCGAGCTGGGACAGGCTGTTCTGCAGACAGGGGTCTCCTCCTGGCTCAGCTCCGTCCCTCACTGCTGGCTCATCTCACTCTTACATCCGGGGTCGGGTCCCTGCTTTGTCTGTGGGGTCGGTAGCAGTGCCCACAACCGGTGACTGGGGCCCCTCCCTCAGCCTGGATCTCAGCTGCCACCAGCCCTGGGGCCACACCCACCTGGGCCCCTGCCGCCCCTGCTGGTCGAGCTTGTGAAAGGGCCCCACAGGTTGTGAGTAGGACCTGTTTCCCACGCGGATGTAAATCTG
>NW_005353475.1:658739-660778 GCF_000412655.1 Myotis brandtii | reverse complement strand
GACACTGGGGAGGCAGGAGGCTGGCTGAGCACCTTCCTGCACAGCCCCTCTGGCTGGAGTCTGCCCACGGGGCGGGCACCTCCCCCAGCCTGTCCTGAGCCTTCATGTCCAGCCCAGGACAGGTCAGGGTCAGAGGAGGGGGCAGCTCCCAGGAGGTGGGACAGAAGCACCCACGCTCTGAAGCTGAGGGAGAGGCATCCCCAGGAGAGAAGGGCCTCTGGGCTGTGGGGACCCCGTGCTGAGTGACAACCTCCCACCACCCTCCTCTCTGATGAGACCTCACATCTGGACCCTGCCCCGCAGTCAGTCCCACCCCCACCCCCAGCTGTGGGGACCAAGGACCCTGACTCACTTTTCTGCCTTCTCAGAATAGACCCTCCGGTCAAAGTTGCTCTTGCGCTGCCATTCCTGCATGGCCTGCCCTATTCCCTCCTCCAGCGTCATGGTGGGCCTCAGGCGGGACAGGGACCGGAGCGCTGGCCTGTAATGCCTCAGGGTCAGTCATGGCTGCAGCCTGGCCTCCACCCGCCTGCCCACCCCAGCTCAGTGGCGCCAGGTTCCCACCCCCACCCAGCAGGACTGAACGCTCCAGGCGCGCCCCCTGCCCTGCCCAGTGCACTCACATGAGGAAGCAGCAAAGAGCTCCCGCATCAGGACTCTGGGGAAGGTGCCCCCGGGCCAGGGCCTTGAAGCACTGCCAACGACGGAAGTCCTCATACACACTCTTGGGGTTACAGGCGTCATCCAACCAGGCCTTGGACTTGGAGGCAGCCAGGCCACCCTCCCTGGAAGCCCCGTGTGGCCGTGGTCCAGGGTCCACTCGGGGGACGATGGGGGCCAGCTGGGCAGCTGGTGGTGGAGCTTGAGGAGGAAGGCCGGGACACCAGCCTCCATTGCCGGCCTGGGTGCCCCCAAAAGCCGAGGCGGGCATAATCGTCTCCACCGCAGTGGCTTCCAAGAAGAGAGGTGCAGGACACACAGCACCCCCACAGATGGCACCTGGAGCACTCCCGTTGAGGGGGGCCTGAGTCAGGACAATGGTCTGAGTATGGGAGGGCTGTGGTTGTCCCCCTTCTGACCTGACCTGGTCCATGATGTTACAAGCCCCAGGCCCAGTGGGGCCTTGAACGGCATCTCCTGCCACCAGAGGTGTCCTGGGCAAAGCGGGCAGCACCAGGGGGCAGCCAGGAGGGAATGACGGGGTCCTGAGGGGCGGCAAGTGCTGCTCCCAAGGTGGCCGGTGTGCGGGGCCCGTAGTGGGCGGGGGAAAGGGCTGTGCCGTGAAAGGAGTGACGGAGGCACCGGGCTTCAGGGTCACATCCGCTCCCAGCACTGCAGATGCTGTTGAGAGAAAGGAAAGGGTGAAGGGAGGAGGAGAACCAGCAAACAGCACTGAGGCGCTCTGGGCCCCCTGTAGCCACTGGGGAGTCAGAGCAGTGAGTCTCCCAGGGGAGGGCCATTGGGATCGGCAAACTGCGGAGGTAGCAGATGTCCTCAGGTCATTGTCACGCTCTGACCTCCAGTTGGGAATTAATCCACTGGAGAGCTTGCTCCCCATCGCCAAGGCTCCCTGACCACTGTCTGCGAGGAGAAACGGCCCCAGCCAGCGCTGACCCTGAGAGCCGCCCTAAGGATTCCCTGGCACCGACCCTGCCAGTCTCAGGCCTGGCCCTGGGCAGCAGTCTGCTCTGGGGGCAACGAACCCAGGCAGGCCCACTCCGGTAGTGACCTTCTCCAAGGTAAGTTCTAGGCACCCAAAGGGCCTCTGAGAACAGGCCGTGTCTGAAATATCAGGGCCCCATCTGCTCCTCAGTCTTCCCTTTTCTCAATAAATCACCCCCTTTCTGTCCTGGGCTTGCACAACAACACAGAAACACTTGAGTAATGTCTCTCCACAAGAAGGCACAGGAGCCCTGATCTGACCCTTGAACGCACTGACCAGCATGCACACGTGTGTCAGAACCAACAGTGAACACTCAACATGGCCCAGGTCCTGCCACTCGGCCCCAGCGCTCAGACTAATGGCCCCTCAGGAGCTT
>NW_005353475.1:648073-656906 GCF_000412655.1 Myotis brandtii | reverse complement strand
TGGCTGTGTGCACATCATTCCTTAGGAAGCAGTCCTCTGGCCCCAAGTGCCGCCCAGTGCTGGGAGCCCTGCAGATGCAGCCGGCCCAGCCTTACAAACCATCTCCTTTGCTCCAGTCCATCGGGGCAAGGCCCTGCAGCCTACAGGACAAGACCAGAAATCACCACTTTTTGTTTCTCAGAGTATTATGTTGTTCAGTGTCTCATTTTTTACCTTTTGTAATATTTTAAAGAAGTAATGCCTTTGCATAGTTCACAAATTGTGCAAAATGGAAAATGCAATGATGTGTCTTTCTCCTGTCTCTTTCCCCTCTTGCAAATGACCAGAAAGAAAATCAGATGATTTCAGTTTCCTTGGAAAATATGACAAACTCAAGTGAGTTGATTCTGCTACTATATATGTTTTATTGCCAACTGCTATGTCAATGAAAACTGGCCCAGAAAGTCACGTTTTGATCAATGTTTGAACAACAATTTTGCAAGGGAAACATCTGTGAAGCAACCTTTATTGAAAACCTCCACGTACTGAATATTATTGCCAACTGCTATGTCAATGAAAACTGGCCCAGACAGTCACATTTTGATGAATGTTTGAACAACAATCTTGCAAGGGAAACATCTGTGAAGTAACCTTTATTGAAAACCTCCACGTACTGAATTAATACAGGAGGAACGGGGTCAGGGGCAGGCGTCTCTTAGAGTGTGTCCAGGTCTAAAGTTCTTGGCCGGAATTGTGCGCAACATTTATTGAAAACCTCCACGTACTGAATTAATACAGGAGGAACGGGGTCAGGGGCAGGCGTCTCTTAGAGTGTGTCCAGGTCTAAAGTTCTTGGCTGGAATTGTGCAATGCAACGCCCGGACTTCTGGGAGGACGGACCTACTCTTTCTGGAAACCACGGACCTGCAGTCCAAGGGCATGAAGGCACTGGCCCCTCCGAGGACAGTGCTTCAGGCCGGCCTTTCCCAAACTCTGTCCCGAGGGGGCAGCCAAGTGCATGGACTGCACGTTTGCAACTTTAAAGTCGCAAGTGCTCCCTGCACACGCGCTGGGAGGTTCCTGGGAGGAGGACCTGCAGGAGGCCTCACAGGGCCCCTCCCTCCACTCCTTCCTCTCCTGCAGGGACAGCCTGGGCCCTTCCCAGGGTGCCTCGCGCCAGGACGCACGAGCACGCCCACTGGGGGCGGGACTCTGTCCTGCACCTGCTCCCAGCGTCCGTTGGGGCGGTTGGCTCCCACAAGCGCGCGCATGCGCCAACTGCAGGGCGGGTCCCCAACGGCCGCCCAGGCTGCACGCGGGGCCTGGCATGGCGGCCTCCGGAGTCCGTTAGGCAAACAGGGAGGTAAGGGGCGCGCGGCCTCTTCTCCCCTCAGGCGCCCCCTCTTCTCTGTGGTTCTCCCTGTGGGCTCTGTGCCCCGGGTCTGTGCTCAGCACCCACACCCTCACATATTTCTGTGTGTTTTCACCGGGAATTGACAGCCACTGGCCGTTGGGGGTCAGTGATGGGGGCCTACACGGCCTAGTGATGCCTGTGAGTCCAACTCGGGGCGTCGGTCTGTGTCCCCCGCTTTCTGAACAGCGCAGCTCCCGGCAGTTCTTCCGCCTCTGACAGCGCCTCTGGTTCACGCGGTGTCTGCGGGCGGCTGTGGCCACGGGGCGGCCATGCCCGTGTCTGTGAACGTGCAGGCGGAGCGCTGATTTTGGAGGGTGTGGAGGTGTAGTGCGTGTATCCTCAGGGAGTTGCTGGGTAGGTGTTTGTAATACGCTGATGGGGAAAATGTTTACCGGTGGTTTTGTGTGTGTTTTTCCTCCTGTGAATCAGGGTTTTTTCCCTAATGGCCGATTTGGAGGGATTATCTGCAGATGCACAGGGCAGTGTTAGGACAAGTGCGGGTTTCGTTGGCTTGGGTGTGTGCTCTGTGTTTTGTACTTGGGGAGAGTGGACGGATCATTGTGTGTTCGGGGCATGTTGTGTGGTTACGTGCATTCCTTTTTGTCATCTTCAGCGGCTGTCTACGCCTCCGTCAGTGTGCAGAGGGCAGTCTGTGACTGTTTTCAGGACTGGTGGGTGTTGTATATGCTGGTGCCCAGTAGTGTTTGTGCAATTTGGTGTGGGGTGTGTGTAAGATGGAAGAGTTAATGCTGTGAGAGAACTTGGGAGTGTGGGGTTATGTATATGCAGGAAGTGTGGCATTGCATGCTTACTAGGGACATAGGGTATACGGGCATATGGTTGCCTGTTTGCAGGGCACTGGGTAATTGTAGGTCTGTTTGGGGCTTGTGGAGAGTTGTGTGTGTTTATTGAGCTTGCGTGGGTATTCCAGGGCCATGGCCATTGGGAGGCATATTTGCTGGAGCTCCGTTTTGTATTTTTCAGTCGGGGCCCTAAGGCTTACACATTTTGGGTTGCGAGTATGTGAGTATTTGAGGGAGAAATGGGTTTCTGTGTCTATACAGGGGATGGGAGGATGGTATCTATGTTTCAGAGGTGTTATAAGGTTATTTGTTAGTATTTGTGGGTGTGAGAGCTGACTCATTAGCTAGGGCTAGTTTGGTATTTGGAAGTTGTTTCTTATATGGTTTGCTGGAGATATTTCTGTGTGTCTTGGACATGTATCCTGGTCTGTGTTTATAACTGTCACCAGGAGCATGAAATAATAGTTTGTTCATAGGGTATATGGGGTTGTAAAGGCGTAAAGCGTATTTCTTTGGAGAATACTAGAGTGTTTCTACCTGTGTTTGGTAAGTAGGGAGTAAAAAGTGGTATGTCTGTATATTCAGGGTGAGGGTAGAGAAGAAATGTGTACTAGGTGTACCGGTTAATAATGCGGAGTTTGTAATCAAAGAAAACACAATAATTTTAAGAGCAACATCAAAAGTGCTTTATACAAAGTAATGTCCATCGCTAGCTACACATTTCCTCCATCTTTTAGGTAATTTGTGGATCTGTCCTAATACAACTTTTCTTGTTTTGAGGCAAACCATTCCGAGACCCAATTTTCTATTTGTACGTTTTGAAGTGCTGCTCAGAAAGTGCATGTGTCATCGATTGGAACAAGTGGGAATCTGAAGGAGCAAGATCTGGTGAATACGGCCGGTGGGTTAATACTTCCCAGGCAAGATCTTTTAACGTGTCTTTAACTGGTTTTAAAATGTGTGATGGTGCGTTAGCATAAAGCAAAATTACTTTGCCATGTCTTCTGGCCCATTCTGGTCATTTAACGATCAAAGCGTGGTTCAAATTGATTATATGTCCTCTGTAGCGATCAGTATTAATGGTTTCACCTGGTTTTAGAACAGTGGTTCTCAGCCTTGGCTGCACATTAGAATCACCTGGGAATCTTTTTAAAATCCTGAAGGTGATTCTAATGTGCAGCCAAGGTTGAGAACCACTGTTTTAGAAGCTCATAATACACCACACCTTCCTGATCCCACCAAACGCAGAGCATTATCTTCTTTCCGAAGCGATTTGGCCTTGCAGTCAATGTTGATGGTTGACCTGGATCAACCCATGATTTTGTGCGTTTGGGATTCTCAAAATAAATCCACTTTTCATCGCCAGTCACAATTCGATGCAAAAAAGACTTTCTTTCATGCCGTTGAAGCAACATTTTACTGATGACTTTTCGGTTTTCCATTTGTCTTTCGTTCCGATGATGTGGCACCCATTTTCCTTCCTTTAAAATCTTTCCCATTGCTTGTAAATAATCAGAAATTGTTTGCTGAGCAACGTTTAATCTTTCTGTAAGTTGCTTTTGAGTTTGACACGCATCTTCATCCAATAATGCTTATAATTGTTGGTCTTCCAACTTTTTTGGTTGACCTGGATGTTCTTTGTCTTTCACATAGAAATCATCACTTTTAAAGTGTTGAAACCAGCGTTCACAAGTTTAAAGTGTTGAGATGGAGCATGTTCACCATAAGCTTCCCAAAGTATACGGTAACTTTCAGCAGCACTTTTCTTCAAAATAAAGTAATGAATTAAAACTTCCCTCCAATGCTCTTTTTTGGGCACAAAATTCGACATTTTTAAGCGTAAAAATATCTATGAAGTTAACACCCTCAGCAAATTTGACATATGAAGTTTTGAAGCTTGCTGTCAGTACAACAAAATAGCATACATATCAAATCGCATATATATCAACATATGTGTAACTCCATCTATTGAAAAATATCCCCATTATTAACTGGTACAGCTGTTATAGAGTGCTTTTATTACATATTTAAGAGCAGAGGTAAAGAGGTTGTATTCTGGGAGGGGGCATGATCTATAATGTTTGAGGGGTCTATATATTCAGGAGTTAGGAATATTTGCATGTGTGTGTGTTTCCTTAGGTGTGTGAAAATTGTGCATGCAAATTAGAGTGAAGGGATTGTCAGTGTTTTTGTGTTTTGTGTGTATCTGTCTGAGCATGTGGGGTGAAAATTCATGAGTAGTTTGTGGGTATATGTACTTGGGATTTGTGAGTGTATCAGAAGGCTTAGAGTCCTCTTTGTGACTTTCCCAGAATGTAATACTTGCAGAATTTTGTAATGTTGTTTGTATGTGTCTTCTCAGTGTATGTGAGGTGAACTTACTGTACATGTTTTTTATAAGTATAGGTTGTTTGTGACTGCATATATATTTGAGTTCCTGAAGCTTATGATGGTGTGTGTATTCTAAGGAATGTGAGAGTACACTTGTGTGTTTGGAAACGAAGAGTCTGTGTAGGTTGTGTGTAATGTGTTCAAGATTGGTGGAGTATGTGTATTTTTGGACCCTCTTTTTTGCTATTCCTTGTGGGATTGCAAATGGATCTTTATTTGGGTGACACATGAGATAGTTGTGCACATGGTGGTTTTAGAGGGCCTGTGTGTGCAGGTATGTTGCTAAATGTTTCCCTCCACGTCCCACGTGGATCAGGGTTCAGGACCTGGAAGAGGAGCCACACACAAATGAAAGAGAAGAGACAAGATATAATTTGGAAATATTGGGGGACCAACTCAAGGAGAAGGACTTCCACTGGTGCTCAGGCCTCACCAAGCTTTTATTGATCTGGGATACACCCATAGCATAGCCCTTAGGCAGCGCGACTAGCCCATCAGCAAGGATTTACATAATAATAAATGGGGAAGTTGCTTCAGCTACCACTGTCTGGACAAACAGAGGTGGCGCCCAGCTCCAACCTTTGCTAGGGCTTCAAAGGTACCCAGCCTTCGGGGGGTTCTCTGTCTACGCTTATCAGCTAGTGAAGACAATAGGTGGTCTTCCACACAGGTATTCAGTGTCTACATCTGGGTGGTATGTTGGTTGCATATGTTTGTATTCAGATCCATGTTGTGTGTGCGAACATAGTTGTAGGAATAGAATGTGAATATTCAGGATGATTAGAGTTTTGTCTAACAATTTAGGTAGTAAGAGGAGGTATTTCTGTATATTCAGTGAAGGTAGAAATGTACGTGTGTGTTCATCTATGTAAGTTAATTTGTGTTTATGTATCTGGAGTGGGAGTAGAGGGTCGTAAGCAGGGTGTAAGTGGCTTGTGTGCACATCATTGTTTGAAAGGGGATGAGGTGCACTGGAACTGGCTCATATTAGCTTTGGGTGGCCAATGGTGCATGTCTCTTCTGGGATCTGTGTTCAGTGACATCAGGTGGGTAGTTTGAAATTAGTCATGCTGGGAATATTTATAACAGGTGCTCAACACAAATGAAGTCTTTCCTGAATCCCCCTGAGAGTGATCAGCATTCACTAGCCCCCACTTATGTGTGTGTGTGTGTCTGCATGCATGTGTGTGTGAAGCAGGACTATTCAGGCATCAGTGGGCATATGTGTGGGAGGCTCCATGTGAATTGGAAGTGAGGCATCTGGGGCTGCGGACCTTGCATAGACCCTGGTCAATCTGAATCATTACGTTACTCTTAGGTCAGCCCATTCTTTAGGGTCAAAGAATCCCATAAATGTTGGTTATTTCTGGTCCCCCTTCATGCAGATGGGTTGGGGGTGTCTGTCCCTGAGGCATGTGCGCACTTCTTTAGCATTTGTATGGTCCTGGCATCGGGGGACCTAGATGGGTGGGCCTGATAGACAGATAGCCATGCAGAACAGTACCTTCACGGGTATACTGCTGGCCTGACAGGCAGTAGTTGGAAAGATGGGGGGCTTCCTGGACAGAGGTCATATGGCCAAGTGTTCCCCCAGGCAAACTTTCTAAGAATTAGCCAAGCAGCTATAGGTATTGTTGGGTAAGGTGGGTGGCAAGGACATCTTTTACATGGGACCAGGTGGTGAAAGTCTGTAGAGCCTAGTGTCCCTGAGACCATCTGCCCTAGGGTGATGGGTTGTGTTGGGTATCAGCCTGGTGAGTGCTGTTACTAGCTTTTAACCCACCTATCTCCATGGGAACCTCAGTCCTTAGATATAGGAAGTACTTTAGGGGTCAGTGAAGTGACAGGGATGGTAATGGGGAGACATTGGGCCTGTGAAGGACTGAGAGTTAAGACCTGGGGAGACTGGGGGGTGTTACTCTGATTATATATGGCTCTGACATTCCCAAACCCTTACACAGGCTCCTTTGTTTTCTGAAGGCTCAGGCTGCTTCTGGCACTGAGAAGCTCACCTCTACCTCATGTTTCACTGAGAGGATGACATGACCCTCTTTTCGCTATTCCTTGTTGATCTGCAAACACACCAGAAGGAACCACGTGATCAATGTAGCCACCAGCTGACCCCACAGCTGCCTCCTGGCTCCCTTAGTTCCCCCCGAGGATTTCTGGGCCTTCCTTCCTTATGGTGAGTCTCCCTCTGGCCTTTTCTTGCTCATGGTGAATCCTCCTGTCCACAGAATGTGCCAACCTCACTTGCTTGACTGTCCCAATAACTGCTTCTCTTAGTACAAGTGGGTTCCTAGTGGCTCTCACTGCCCCTTACTTATGGTGAGTCTCCTTCTGGCCTTTTCTTGCTCATGGTGAATCCTCCTGCCAACAGAATGTGCCAACCTCACTTGCTTGAATGTCCCAATAACTGCTTCTCTTAGTACAAGCGGATTCCTAGTGGCTCTCACTGCCCCTTCCCCAATAAAATGACAGTGTGTTGCACTGATCATATTGTGTGTTGTTGGCAGAATGGAGCGCCACCTGGTTTTACATTTTTAAACGTTATATATTTTAAATAAAAGTGCAGTATAAGGTGTACAAGGTAGATGTTCTTGGGTTTGATTGTTGAATTTCCTTGGTTTGGTTCTTAAACGGGAAGGCACGGATGCTGAGTTTTATGGGGGAGTAACAGGAATATCTCTGTTATCTTGATTCAGCACTGAAAATCCCCCACCAGATAGAATGAATGGGGTTAGACAGAGCAGGTTTTTCAGGGCCCAATATTTTCTTTGGAGTGTATGTCCTTCCCCCATCTCTCCATGGACAGAAGGAATGCTATGCTCTTTTTTTAAAAAAAATAACATAAAACAATTTTATTACAGTTGCCATACAATATTATATTAGTTTCAGGTGTACAATGTAGTGATTAGACATTTATATTACTCATAAAGTGATCAACCAAATAAGTCTAGTACCCATTTGACACCATACGTATTTCCTACAATATTATTGACTTATGCTGTACTTTACTTCCCTATAACTAGGGATTTAATAACTGGCAATTTGTAAGTCTTAATTCCTTTCATTTTTTCACCCATCCCCCCGACTTCCCTTCCATCTGGCAACCATCAAAATGTACTCTGTACCTATGAGTTTGTTTCTGTTTTTTTTTTTTTTTAATTTAATTTGTTCTTTATCTACATGCAAGTGAAATCATATGGTATTTGTCTTTCTCTGACTTATTTTACTTAGCATAATGCCCTCTACATCCATTCATGTTGTTTCAAATGGCACGATTTCATTCTTTATTTTGGTTGAGTAATATTTCAGTGTATACAATATCAAAGCTTCTTTAGCCACTCATCTGTCAATGGACACTTAGGTTTCTTCCATATCTTGGCTATCTTAATAGAGTAAAAGCCTAATATGCTCAGTGTCCAGTCGTCCGGTTGTTCGTTCAACCAATCAAAGCGTACTGGGCTTTTTTGATGGGAAATAGTTTTACTACTAATTCAATTTCTGTACATAATATAGGTCTATTCAGATTTTCTATTTCTTCTTCAATCAGTTTTGATAGTTTATTTCTGTTATCTATTTCCTACAAGTTATTTGATTTGTTTGTTTACAGTTTAAAAATAGCCTCATATAATCATTTTTATTCTGTATGTGCAGTAATAATGTCTGCTCTCTTACTCCTGATTTTAGTAATTTCAATATTTTTGTGATCAAGCTAGCTAAAGTTTTGTCAATTTTGTTGCTATTACAAATAATCAACTTTGGGTTTCTTTGATTTAGACTATTTTTTCCCCATTGTCATCCTTAATTGCCAGTTTAATATTTATAATTACTATCTTTCTGCTTGCTTTATATTTGTTATTTTTTAATTTCTTAATTTGAAAAGTTAGGTTATTGATGATATATTTATTATTTCTTAGTATAAGCATTTATAATGATAAGGTACTGCTTTAGTTGCATCCAATTAGTTTGGATAAAATATGTTTCATTTTTGTTAATCTCAAATTATTTTTTTAACCCATCGATCATTTAGAAAAGTGTTAATTTCCACATACTTGTGAATTCTCAAATTTCTGTTATTAATTTATAAGTTCACTTAATAATGTCAGAGAATATACTTGCATGATTTCAACACTTTCAAATTATTAGAGATTTTATTTATTTTTTATTTCCTAAGTATTACAAAGAGTATTAAATATGTCTCCTTCTTTCCCCCCCCCCCTTGACATTCTCCCGGCCCCCC
>NW_005353475.1:644439-646662 GCF_000412655.1 Myotis brandtii | reverse complement strand
ATGTTTCTAATGTCTAATCTTTCTTAAAGATTGATTATTTTGTCTTTTGAGAATGACTATGTTTCTAAAAGCATGTATGGTTTTAGGTCTTTTTTGTCTGATATTACTATAACACTTGAGCTTTCTTACATTTGCTGTTTGCATGTTACATCTATTCCCATTCTTTTATTTTCAACAAAATTTTAGCATTGCATTTAAAGAGTTTCTCCTCTAGAGGCCATGAAAGGGGTCTTGTTTTTAATCCTCTCTGACAAACTATGCATTTTTATTGCATTGTTTAAACCACTCACATTCCATTATCTCATTCATGTTGAATTTATGTCTGACATTTTAATTTTCCTTTCCACAAGTCTCATGATTTTCCCCTTTCTGTTCCTCGTTTACTCCCTTGTTTTCCTTTAAGCGAATATTTTCTAGTATAGCATTTAACTTTGTTGAGTGTTTTTTCACTATATTTTAAAGCTGTTTTCTTTGAGGTTGCTCTATGGTTTACTATTACATCTTTTATAATCTACCTCTGACTTATAGTAATTTAATCCCAGTGAGATGTGAAAATGTTATCCTTATACAGCTCTCCTCGGCTCCAATCAAGGAATATGGAATTTACCTGGAAGGAATAAGCATCAGCATTTCTTATTACCTCTCACTCTGAGTGACAGAACCTATATTCCAGGTGATTACAACTAAGAGATCAAAATATACCTCCCCTACTACCCATTCATAGAATAAAGCTCTATTTCAGTCATAACAGCAAGAATACTATGGTCTTTATTTCTCTCAGCCCAGTTTAAAGGGGCAGGAAAAAAAATCCATCTTGAAGTGATAAAAACCCACAAAGACTTGACTCAAAACTATCCCTAGAAAAGAAGCCTAACTTTAACTGAATAAGAAAACATATATACTAAACTTATGGACTTCCTTTCCACAAGTCTCATGATTTTCCCCTTTCTGTTCCTCGTTTACTCCCTTGTTTTCCTTTAAGCGAATATTTTCTAGTATAGCATTTAACTTTGTTGAGTGTTTTTTCACTATATTTTAAAGCTGTTTTCTTTGAGGTTGCTCTATGGTTTACTATTACATCTTTTATAATCTACCTCTGACTTATAGTAATTTAATCCCAGTGAGATGTGAAAATGTTATCCTTATACAGCTCTCCTCGGCTCCAATCAAGGAATATGGAATTTACCTGGAAGGAATAAGCATCAGCATTTCTTATTACCTCTCACTCTGAGTGACAGAACCTATATTCCAGGTGATTACAACTGAGAGATCAAAATATACCTCCCCTACCACCCATTCATAGAATAAAGCTCTATTTCAATCATAACAGCAAGAATACTAGGGTCTTGATTACTCTCAGCCCAGTTCAAAGGGGCAGGAAAAAAATCCATCTTGAAGTGATAAAAACCCACAAAGACTTGACTCAAAACTATCCCTAGAAAAGAAGCCTAACTTTAACTGAATAAGAAAACATATATACTAAACTTATGGACCTTGGTCTTAGAGGGGATTTTATTAATTTGACCCTAAAGGCAAAGGAAGTAAAGACAATATAAATGAATGTGACTATATCAAAAAATTAATTTAGGATTTAAAACCAAAACCAAAGAAATGCAAAAACAAAAAGCTCTGCACAGCAAAAGAAACTGCCAACAAAACAAAAAGAAACCAACCAAATGGGAGAAGATATTTGCAAGCAACAGCTCTGACAAATGGTTAATATCTAAAATACATAAAGAACTCATACAACTCACACCAAGCAAACAAACACCCAATTAAAAAATGGCCAGAGAACCTGAACAGACAATTCTCTCAAGAAGAAAGAAAAATGGCCAACAGATATATGAAAATATGCTCAAATTCACTAGCTATTAGGGAAATACGAATACCACCTCACAACTGTTAGAATGGCTATTATCAACAAGACAGGTAATAACAAGTGTTGGAGAGATTGTGGAGAAAAAGGAACCCTCATTCATTGCTGGTGGGAATGTAAACTGGTACAGCCACTATGGAAAACATTATGGAGGTTCTTTAAAAAATTAATACTAGAGTTTCCATATGACCCAGCAACTCCTTTTCTTGGTACCTTTTCAAAAAATTTGAAAGCATTTATTCATAACCATATATATATATATATATATCCCTTGCAGCATTATTTATGGTGGCCAAAACATGGAAACAACTGGAGTGTCCTTGATAGATGATTGGATAAAGAAGATG
>NW_005353475.1:629530-644070 GCF_000412655.1 Myotis brandtii | reverse complement strand
TTGTACCTACCTTCTTTCATTCTTTTTTTAATCTTTATTTTATAGCAGTTTCTGCAGCATCAGTTGATCCTATATTCTGCAACTGGTCTATAAAACTGCAACTGGTCTATTAAACTGGAAGATAATTTAAACATATTTTAATTAAAATAAGTATTTGTATTTAATTGCCAATTAAATTTACATAGGTGTCACTGTAACTTGGGCTATATTCATATTTAAATAAATACATTATAATGGTATATCATTGCATTGGAAAACATCACTTGAACTGAATCAATTTATTCACATTGACTAGTTTTGTGAGATGTATACATGTAATAATAGAAACAGTGCAGTCCCACAATAATACATTATTATCTTCCATAATTGAACAATTAAAGGGAAATGTATGTGCAGCAAAACAAACTTTTGTTCATCTAATTTAAAAAATTACATTTCCCCAGTTTTAAAATTTACATTTAGGTAAACTAAAATTAACAATTTTGTTTCTCCAACATAGTAGATACACTTCAATTGCTCAATAAAACAAATATTGTTACTTGCTACGACTGTATTGGACATGCCAGACTTAGAGAATGCAATGTGTTTCTTCTAAGAACACCTGGTTATTTAACAACATTCAATTTGCCCTTTCAGTTTTGTATATGACACTAATATTGTGTGGGGAAGCACGGGACTTGGTTGGAAAGTTTGTAAGGAGGACATTCGGAAAAAATGAGTGGGCTGAAGGTGCCCACCTGTTTATCAAAATTCCAATTTAGGGGAGTGCCTAAGGCAGCACACCTAATTATTCCTTGACCTTTCCAAACAAGTCTGTGCATGTGCAGGCCCTCGGGTGTTTACTGGAATCCTTATGCTTAATCTTTAGGTGTCC
The DNA here is from genome assembly GCF_000412655.1 of Myotis brandtii. Lineage (NCBI taxonomy): Eukaryota > Metazoa > Chordata > Mammalia > Chiroptera > Vespertilionidae > Myotis > Myotis brandtii. The sequence goes on along the minus strand of NW_005353475.1, from coordinate 643,196 downwards.
TTGCTTAAAGGACACTGCAGACACATGTGTCCCCCCAAGGTTACTTACCCCACTGATTGTATCCAAAAGATAAACTTATCTCAAACTGCTGTTACATAAAAGCCTAACGAGGCAGGCAGTCGTGGCTGCCTGGTTCCTTTAGCCAGGCAGTTCCTTAGCCCTCTCTTTCACAGCAATCCTGTGTCAGAGTAATCATTCACTTGTCACTCAGGGTCTGCTGGTCAGCCCCAGCAATATTGGTAAAAGCATGGAATCAAGAATCAAACTTTCTATGACCAAATCCAAATTCCAAGTATTAAGTAAAATTATAACAAATATAACTGCTACTACTAAATAATACACTGATATATTCCTAGTATGTGCATTAGGACTAGTGAATACAAAGAAATAAGAACTGTTATATTTTATGAGGGAGAAAAAATGCCCATAATATATAAAAAAAAAAACTATTCCTTAAAAACATTCAAGTAAATTAAGTAAAAGTTATTAAAGTCAATAATTTCTAATTAACTTTACTTTAATTCACACCTAGCTGGAATCATAACAGGATTTTTTCTCTGAATGAAATTGGCAGCCTATTTCTAAGATTAATTTAGGATTTAAAACCAAAACCAAAGAAATGCAAAAACAATTTGTATGAAGAAGGAAAAGAGGAATAATCCACAAGATAAATATATTAAGATTAGAGGACCAATGCACAAAATTCGTGCAAAAGGCTTGGCCCTCACAGCCCCGGCTTCCTCAGGAAGGTCATCCGGAAGGACGTCCAGAAGGCTGTTCGACCGTCCAGTCTAATTAGCATATTATGCTTTTATTTTTATAGATATAATGATTAAAATCATATGGTAATGGAAAACCAAGATGGCAGCATAGGTAAATGCATGTACCCACCACCTCCCACAACCACATCAAAATTACAACTAAAATACAGAAAAACCATCATCCAGAACTGCCTGAAAGCTGGCTGAGTGGAAATCCTACAACTAGAGAAGTAAAGAAGAAAGCACATTGAGATTGGCAGCAGGGACAGAGGTGAGGAATGGACTGGCCTGGCATCCATATGCACCACTTTTTTAATTGGGAGGTATATCGTCTCTTAGGAGGCCCCATGTGAGGAGCAAGTGGTCCCAGCCCCACACCAGACCCCCAGCCCAGGGTCCCAGAGCTGGGAAAAAAGTCCGCATAACTACAGGCTATAAAAACCAGCGGGGATTGGGGCTCAGTGACAAGGACACTGCGGGAGACCCAGGTATTCTTTCAAAGGTCAGAAAAAGAGCTTCACAGACAAGAAAAAGCTAAAGGGGTTCATCACCACCAAACCAGTATTACATTAAATGCTGAAGGGTATTCTTTAAGAAGAAGAAAAAGAAAAAGATAAAAAAATTATCTAATAATAGAGGAATATGCAAATTAGCCAGAGCACCATACTGTCGTGACCGAACAGCAGGGACCTGAGGCTGCCTGGCGCCTGGCCGGCGGCAAGAGACCTCACGCCACACCCCCCTGCCCAGTAGGGCTTGACAGGGACTTCAGGCCGAGCCCCCCGCCCTGGCATTGGGCTGGGAGACCTCAGGCCATGGCCCCCGCATGGCGGGGCTTGACAGGGTTCCTCAGGGTGTGTTCCCCACCTGGCATGGCTTGCCGGGAATCTCAGGCCATGCCCCCCACCCTGGTGCCGGGCTGGGAGACCTCAGGCTGCGTCCCCCGCCCCGCACCAGGCTGAGGGACCTCAGGCTTGACAGGGACTTCAGGCCGTGCTCCCTGCCCCCGCACTGGGCCAGGAGACCTCAGGCCATTGCCCCCGCCTGGCGGGGCTTGACAGGGGATCTCAGGCCGTGCCCCTTGCCTTGTGGGACTTGGCAGGGGACCTTACGCCATGCCCCCCACCCCCACGCCGGGCTGGGGACCTCAGGTTGCACCCCCTGCCTGGCAGGGCTTGACGGGGACCTCAGGCTGTGTCCCCCCCCAGTGCCAGACAGGGGACTTCACGCATGCACCCTGCCCTAGTGCTGGGCCAGGGGACCTGAGGCTGTGCCCCCGTCTGGAGGGGCTTGATGGGGATGGGGCCGGCTGGGTCTGGGTATCACCCAATGGGAGTGGGACCGACCGGGTCTGGGTCTCCTGCATTTTCGAAGCGTGTGAGAGTGGTGGGCGGGTCCTTGACTCTAGGTCCCATGGCACGCCCCAGTCTCTGACAGAAGGGAGATTTTCATATACATTTTACTAATTTTCTTTCATCTCTGACACTTCTGTTATAGAGAAAGGGCAAATAGCAATATTAAAATGTTTCTTCTAATTAATTCCCTTTTAATGTGCATGAATTTTGTGCACCGGGTCACTAGTATGAATGATAAATACATATCTATCAACAACTGAATCTTAAAATAAACTAATAAGAAATCTAATGAACAGAATAAGCTGGTGAATAAAATAGAATCAGAAGCGTGGAAATGGAACAGACTATCGATTCTTGGAGGGAAGGGGGTTGGGAGGGCAGGAAGAGATTAAACAAAGATCTTATATGCATACTAGAGTCCCGATGCAGGAAATCTTGCAAGGAGCTTGGCCCTAGCACCTGCAGTGGCTTGCCTCAGCCTTCGCAGTCCTGGCTTCATCCAGAAGGTCATCCGGAAGGACATTGGGAAGGATATCTAGTCTAATTAATTAGCATATTATGGTTTTATTATTATAGATATGCATTACCTATGGACATAGACAGTAGGTGGCAAAGACCTGGGGCAGGGTGGGAACCAGGTGCAGGGGGAGAGTGGGGGGAAAAAAGAGGGACATCTTTAATACTCTGAATAATAAAGATTAAATAAAATTAAATAAATAAATGTAAAAAATTTAAAAATCATATCGTAATGAAATAAAAATTGACCATTAGATCAGTGAACTAGCTTCATACATTCTGTAACAGACACATGGATATGTGCACATTTAGTGTATAAAGAATGTAGAAATTCAAAGAAAAAAAGATGGGTTATGAAAAAATACATTGTAGCAATTGGTTATCTACTTTATTAGGGAAGGGTAAGGAAATAACTCACAGTTCCCATCTCATTCCATTTACAGATAGAAATTTCAAATCAATTAAATATCAGAACAATAACAAAAAGTAAACAACAAACTGATGAAAATATGAGAAGTTTATGGAGAAATTTTATAATCTTGGAGCAGGTTATAATTTGTTTATTAAAAACTACAAGCTATTAAAGAAAAGAAAGGAAAAAAATAGTTTCCCATAACAGAAAGGAAGGATGACCTACAATTATTGATCCTGGAGATATAAAAAATAATAAATTTGATCATTTAAATTCCTAGAAAAATGCAACAAAATTTCACTGAAGAAAAAATTTCATAACCTGAATATCCCTCTATATATTTTAAAAGTTAAATTTATAATTACAAGTCTTCTCACAAAGAAAGGCACTGCCTAGATTACTTCATTGTTGAATTCTAACAAACACTTGAGAGAAAAAAGCCCACACAATTGTACATAAAAACTTCCAGAAATGAGAAAGTGAAAGAGCACTTCCTTGAAGCATTTTGTTAGCTTTGTTACAGAATAGGAGAAGAGCTCATTTCTCCCAGTTGCTTGTGAAACTGGGGTTCTTTGGGTACTGCTAGAATAAGAATTTCCAGAGGCCCCCATGAGAGGATGAGATAATTACTTCCCTGGGTTACCAAAGTTCCATTCCCTTAGTCCAGTCATAGAAGAAGTATAAGTGGGGCTTCAGTAGTGCTAAAATCAGAGCCATTGTCCAGTGTTTCCTTTCCACTTTGGAGCTGGTCCAGTCCAGCTTCAGGCTAGGTTAGCATGTGCTTCTCTGCTGCAGTCCATTAGTCCATTGCATGTGGGGGTCCTCATAGCCATGGGCCACATGGGCCATTGCATGAAGCCAAGAGTCCCAAGATTCATGAGCCAATGCATAAGAGAAACAGAGTTTCTTTGTTTATGGGATTATGTATTCCCAAATTTTCATGCATTTGCCATGGGCACACTCATTCTGGCCAATCATCTCTGTTCTCAGGTGTGTGGTTGACAAGCAAATACCTTACCTGTGTCACCCCAACTTTATTGGGAATGAGTCTATCTTTCCTTTGTCCAGTCCCCTTCCCCTCATCATTTTGCAGAGAATAGGGGAGTGCAAAGCCGCAGCTTCCTGATGCAGCTGCCCAAATGACATGCCTATGATGTCTGTCCTTCCCTTTGCTCCTTCCTATTGTTAATAACTAGCTAATTACAATGTTATCAGCTTCATATTGATACAAAAATTGGACAAAAATATTAGGAGTAAACACAGTTTCAGACCACTGTTTCTCATTAGGATTAATGTAAATATTCTCAACAAAGTGTTAATCAAATCTAGGAATTTATGAAAAGGATCATATAATCAAGTAGAATTTAGTTTAAGAATTCAAGATGCATTTAATATCCAACCAACAATTATTTTTCATTATATAAACAGACAAAGGAAAGCAATGTATGACTCTTTCAATAGATATAGACAGAAACATTTGACAAAATTTAAAGCAGTTTGGTCAATTTGGGAAAATTAACCCAGGCATATACTTATCATACACACTTTTCCGAATATTTGCTACTAGAGGTCTGGTGCACTGATTCATGCACCAGTGGGGTCCCTCGGCCTGGCCTGCACCCTCTCACAATCCGGGAACCCTCGGGGATGTCAGAGAGCCGGTTTCAGCCTGATCCCCGCAGGCTAGGCCAAGGCCTCTAGTATGCATATAAGATCTTTGGTTAATCTCTTCCCACCCTCTTCCCCTCCCCCGACCCCCGTCTGTGATTCATCAGTCTATTGTTTCCATGCCTGTGTGTTGAGCATCTTCCCCCTGGTGGTTATTGAGCATCATAGCTACCAGGTGGCTTTTATATATATAGATAATTTTTGACAATTCAAAAATATGTATGAATTACTGATAAGTGACATTGATGGGTGGATGCTTAGTTAAATGAAATGTCACATGTGAGCCTTTGCTCTCATCCTTGGTTTCTCACTTGTGAATCTATATTCACAAAGGTACTAATCAGACAGAATGTACCTGGAGGACCAATAGACTTTTCTTCTTTGCTTGAACAACAGGGTAATTTGAGTGAAAATGTAGGTATACTTGTATGTTTGGTGGTTGAGGGAGTTTATATATGACATGTCTATATATCTGTATAAAATATAGTGTTGTATAATCCAATGCCACTAACAGGGACATATGGGGTGGGGATTGGAATGATACATGGAGGTTAAAGAGAGTGAATAACAGTGTAATTGGCTTCTGTAATTCAGTAACTACAAAAACATAGTAGAATTTATAGGCAGTTAGATTAATGATCATGAATATTTAGCTTCTACTCATCTATTCTGACATGGGATTTTATCCATCAGTACAAAACTGCCCTAGTTAGAGAACAGAAAAACAAGGTATTTAGGTTTTTCCAAAATTTTTTTCTATTTAAATTTTTAATTTATTTTTGGTCATACAAGATGAGATAAAAGGTGTGATAGATGATTATCATTGAGAACTGAGAAATTCAGAGATTGATTAATTTGAAGAAGGACATAGCTAACAAGTTATAAAGCTAAAATGTGACTATAAAGAAAGAAAAATACATGAACATGTCACCACTATTTCTCCCACAGTAGCATTCACATGGATTAACATAGCAGCTCCTGCTCAGATTTTATCATCATGCCTCTTTCTCCATTTCAGAACACTGGCAGGTCATTGTTTTGATAGAATCTTCCACCCTGAACATAGAAAATACTTACCTTTTTGATGGTGCCAATACAATGAATGACTCATCCAAGCTTGTCCAAAGCCAATGGAGAGTCATGATGTACAATTGTAAAGCATAAAGTAATTTGTGAGTAACAGAGCAAAAACATATGAATAAATATGCTACATAGGAATGTCAGAAGATCAGGGACAGCAGATGTACATAATAGACTACTAAACTACCTTTGCAATTCTGAAGTGTAACATAGCAGATACAGGAGGCTTTATTTTAATCAAATAACACAAGGAGAATAACATTTTCATCTTCCAATATAGCAGTTATAAGTACATTTAAATAAGATAATGATTTATATTATTTTATGTAAAAAAATCACAATGGTAAAATAGTAAACAATATTAGAGGCTTTGATTCTTGAACAGGCACTTTTATAATGCATATGTGAAATAGCTTATTCAGTTTGGTGGTAAAATAACTAGTCATTAATGGAGATTCCCAATAAGCTGTGTTGACATAGTGATAGGTACAATGTAAGTGTAAATCAATTCTCCAAAGTCCTGCTTTAAAAAAAAAATAGACTGAAGAAGAAAGGTTTATAGCTTGCCTGTGCAATTATTTATGGGAAGATTGATTATGTTTCAGCAGAATAAAATAACAAATCTTTCAGCAGGCATCTGGACCCATTGCTATTTTTACCCTTCTGTGTGAACCTCAGCCAAGGGCATCTTTTGATCCTGAAATTTTGATTCTTTAAAAAAAATCTGACATGAATATCCACTGAAGGAGATAATTAGATGTGTATATGACAACTTTGTTGCAAAATTTCCTGTGCTTCTATATATATATACATGCTCACTTTATTTGTCATCTTCCATGCTTCCTAGGATTTGAAGTGACTATAAGACTGTGGCAAATTGGAATGGAGAAATAGGAACTAAAAAAATAGAGTGAAGGCAATAAATCAGTAGGTACAGGGTGTGCACTCCCAATATTCAAGTGCCCTTAGTACGGCAATATGCAAATTTTACATTAAAAATACCATCAGATCACAGTATCATATTTGAAGGGATAGTACTGTAATGAAATTGTCTCTAGTTATCAGCTGTTATTTGCATCATTGACATATCAGTATAGCATTAATATTTTTAGGTTTATTGAGACATAATTCACATATAACTTTGTATAAGTTTAAGGTGTACAATATTCGATTTGATATTCTGAAATGATTATGAGAGTAGCACTTGTTAATATTTCCATAACATGCTATAATTACCATTTCTTTTTTTGTGTGTGATAACTTTTAAGATCTCTTTTAGCAACCTGAAAGGATATAATTAATACAGTATTGTTAACTATAATCACTATGCTGTACATTAGATTCCAAGAATTTATTTGTCTTATAACTCAAAGTTTGTAACCTTTGACCCACATCTCCCCATTTTCCCCACCCGCAATCCTTGGCAACTCATATTCTACTTTCTGACTCCATGAGTTCAGCCTTTAAAAAATTACTCATTTAAGTAAGAAATGGCAGTATTTGTTTTTCCCTGTCTGACTTATTCAATTAGCATAATATGCTCAATGCCCACCCATGTTGTTGTAAATGGCAGGATTTCCATTTTCTTATGGTTGAATAATATATATATATAAAATATCACATCTTCTACATTCATTCATTTGTAGGGGAACAACAATATGATTCTGATTTGGTGTTTTATATTCATGTACCTCCCTTTCACACTTACTATTTTTGTATTCACTTTTTGTATTTAACATTTTTTCATATTAAATTTATTTTTTATTATCATATTTTGGAAAGAACAATTAACATGGAATATGCCCTATTAAATGTTTTAAAATGCAAAATATATGATGGCTTACTATAGGTACAATGTTTTACAGTGTGAGTAAAGAAATTGTCATCAGAAGAAATTGAGAATTCATAACAGAGCAGTCACACCAGTAAGAAGTGATGCTCCATTGCCCAGTTTCTAGTTCTGAGCCAGTTTTCTTTTTTTAATCCTTTCTGAGGATATTTTTCTATTGATTTCTTAGAGTGTAAGAGAGAGGGAAAGATAGACAGAAATATTGATGTGAGAGAAACACATTGATTGGTTGCCTCCTGCACATGCCCCGACCAGGGTCCAGGCAGGGGAGGATCCTGCAACTGAGGTACATGCACTTGACTATAATTGAACCCAGGACCCTTCTGTCTGGAGGCCGATGCTCTATCCACGGAGCCAAACTGGCTAGGGCTGAGCCAGTTTTCAATCCCAAAACCTTTTGGCCAAAAATAAGTTTAGTCCAGGAAGAAGGACCTTATAATATCACTAGAGACCTGGTGCACAAATTCGTGCACGGGTGGGGTCCGGCCACCTGCCCCCGAGGGTTGTGGGGGGGTGGGGGGCGATCAGAAGTTGAAGCTTCAAAGGTGCTTTAGTGTCAGGGACACTTACAGCTTCCGTTCCTAAGCCTCTCCCTAGACAGGTAATGCGGTTTAGTTCCCTGCTGACAAGCCCCCGAAAGAGAGGCCGTGGTGTGATGTGGCTGCCCTCTTTGGTAGGAAGCAGTGGAGAGAGAATGCAAGAAGATGGTGGTTGTGCTGGGCACCTCTCCTGGACACCTGACTGACGGTCCAGGCCATGAGCAGTTTTCCTTCTGATCACTCGTCATTCAGGTTCCTGGTCTATGAAGGCTGGAGAGCATTTACTTACTTAGAATCACTGAAGGTCACACTTCAGTGATCGGGGTGGGGAGGGCAGTTGGAGGCGGGGCCAGCAGCGGGGAGGGGCTGTGAGTGGTTGGCTAGCCGGCCACGCCCCCGATCTGGCTGGTTGGCCGCCGCAGTGTGCATCATAGCCACGGGTCGTTCTGGTGGTTCTGGTCGTTCTGCCATTTGGTTGCTTGGCTTTTATATATATAGATAGCATGTATACACTGTAATTATCTCCCAGGCTTTTTTTCAAGAAATCTAAAACTATTTACTATACACTAGTGATACAATGTGCCCAAAATATGTTGAAGATTATGAAACATAAGATCTGAGTTGCCAGTGATATTTAGTGATTCTGTCAAAGTAGGGACAAATTAGAGCTGGCTAATAGCAAGGTCTGGCTTTCAGTGGGCCTGTTATATCTTCATATCCACTTGATGATTATCCATTTCCAAAGTACAACTGGGATGTACATGTTGTACTTGCAACTTGGAAGAACCCACCCACTGTATTCTTATCCTGCAGGATAAAAGCTATTTTGGTAGGAGAGAACATGTGAAAGCCTCTGAAATTGCTACCTCTGTCACTATAGTTAATAAAATAATATTGTATCTTCAGGAGATGGAGAATATGAGGGTCACCTTTAAAGATCTAACTGATGCATTGTGGTGGTCTTCATCATGTCTCCATTTTATTAACTACTTTGGCCCATTCAAAATCAGAATACTGGAGTAGGATAGTTAAGCAAAACTCAACCAAATAAACATTCAGCAGAGCTCCCTTATAGTTGAAGTCACACTGCTAGATGCATATCTTAATTCGAGTAGATTTAAAATGCCTCAAACACATGATGCATGGCCATTAATTTGTCAAATGTATTCTTTTATGTTTACATCAGAAAAAAAATTAAAACTTTGCAATCGCATGGAATGGACAGAAATATTCAGTTCTGCCCCAAGGTATGTTATTTATCCAGCTATATGTCTTAATATAGTCTGAAGAGATCTGGACTGTCTGAACATCCCACAGAATATTATGTGACAAACTACCTTGATGATATTACGCTTATTAGGCTAGATGAACAAGAAGTAGCTAGCACCATAGAGGATATTTCAGAAATGAAAAATAAACCTATGAAGATTCAGTATTCTGCTACATTGGCAAACCTTTGTGAAGAGTCCAGTGATAACATATGTCCTTCCAAAATATGACTATCCCTTGAATCTTCTACCATGAAGGCAGAAGCACAATACCTAATAAGCCTTTTCAGATTCTGGAGACAGAATTTCCCCTACATTTAAATGCTAATTCAATTTACATACTGGATAACATGAAAAAATACCACTTGAGTGGGGCTCATATCACAAAAGGGCTCCACAGCACATTCAGGCTGTGGTGCAAGCATCGCTGCTGCTTGGACCCTACAACTAGGCAGACCCGGTTCAATACTAGTGGTGAGAAAAGAGGCCATGTGGATTTCATGGCAAGCACAGTCATAGAATCACCAGACAGGCCTCTGGGAGTCCAGAAAAATGATATTCTGCATATAGATATATTTTTTAAAGTGGTTTAAAAAACCAATCCTTGGTTTACTATTGAGCCCTTGATAGAGACCATGGGGGCACAAAATAACTATGCACACAGACTTGCCTATAATAAGCCAATTCTGTCAGACCAGTTAAGCCATGAGTTTCAGCAAGCTCAGGGAAAATTCACTTTAAGTTAGAAGGAGTACATTCAAGATTGAACACAAGCATGACCAGATATTTTCTTCTTGCAAGCTGCATGAGCAGGGAATCCAGATTCTTAGGTTATCCACCGTTGGACCTTCATTCATTCCTCTGATCATATGGGGGATTCCTTTAGATAGGCTGATAGAGACTAATAAATCCTGAAACTGGTGGGTGACTGAGTTCCTCTGGTCATATTACATACTATGACACAAAGCCGCCAGCCTGGTGGTCTGTGGTTGGAATGGTCTGTGAAGGTACAGATGAAGTACCAGCTCAGGAGTAATACACTACAGGTTGGCACGCTATCTTCTAAGGTTCAGTATACATATTGTCCTCAGTAGAAAGAATGTGTGACTTTGGAAACCAAGGAGTACAAACAGTGGAAGAAGTCCCTACTTTCCCTTATCATCACTCCCAATGACCCACTAGAGTATTTTGTGTTTCCCATACACATAAATCTGGCTTCTGAAGGGTTCTTTGGGCCCCATAGCAGACATTTTCTCCAGGGAAACAGGGTCTCCTTAAACTGTAATCTATGTCTGCTTTATAATTACTCCAGGCTTCTTATGTCCAGAGTATAGTGGAAAAGCAGATAATTCACTAGTCTGGCTGGCATCACTGACTCAGATCATCAGATTGAGGTTCAGCTGCTCTTAGACAATAGCAGCAGGTATAACTATGTATGTGTGGCATCCAGGTGATCCACTTGGTATTGTAATGCCCAGTTTTCAGTATGATGAGCATGTGTAGCAATGCTGCCCTTCAATAGACATTCCCAGGAGCACAGACTCTCAGGTTGTAGAGTCTTAGTTGTGCCACCAGTTTGCCACAAATACCAACAGAAGTTTAGCTGGTAGTCAGAGGAACCCAGAATGGATAGTAGGATAGGGAAATGATCAGTGTGCATTGACACCTCAAGACTAGCTTCAGTGATGAGGGCTGTGGTTTTTCGTATCAGCCTTCTGAGTTTCCCTCAGGAAGCAAAGTCTACTATAATGCTATAGGTGCCATTCTCTGAATGTGTATGAAAAAATAGATCTGAGCAGTGGAAATGGAGATGGCCTCCCCAGACTCCTCAGTGGTTTGGTTTAGCACTTCTCAGGCCTGCATCTCAAGGTGGTAATTCTTGCAGTGAAGCATATTAAAGGATTATGTATGTGAATCTGAATACTATTTCAAAATGACTTGCATTGACTTGTCTTCTCAGATAGAAAAGCAATCCGCTTCTAACAGTTTTAACATTAATATATATTAACTCTCACCAAGAATTGGAGAGCCTTAAAAAATAAATCTACTATAAATATAATAGACCATATTTCATTCTAGCAGTGTATAGCCCAGTGGTTACATGGGACTCAGGTTTGCATGTTTTTCCCTTATCATAAGGGAATATAGTGAAGATATTTCCTGTGAATGAAATAGGAAGGAAAGGGGCAAAAAAAGGCAATTGCTGTTTTCCAGTATTTGAACAGACAGTTGCAATTACTTTTCTAATATGTTTAGACAAACCCTAAGAGGAGATAGGAGCCATGTACACAGGATTCTCATACAGTCATTCTTTGCTCAGGTTCATTGCTCCTTTCATTATTACAGGAAGTCTTTCTCTTTCCATTGACATCAAAATGCTCACTCCACTCCAGTGGCCTGTCCTTGTTCAGCTTGGGTCTAATTTTAATACTTATTTTCCATGACATCAAGGAGCTCTACAAATGGATCTATATTATTTGGCATGCATCCCAATAATTTAACATTAGAAATAATTTAAAAGCTGAAGAAAATGCATTTTTAGTATATACTTATGTTTTCACATATTGTGCATAGTTACTCAGGACTCTATTACATTTTCTATATTTATAAAAAACTATATGTGCTGAAAGTGTAACATAGAAAGACATACCTCTGAGATTGATTTTGTTTCATGATCTTTCATGAAAAATACTTAATTAAACTTAGTAATAGGTGATCTGTGTTATATTTTTTAGTTAGCATGGGTATAGTTGAATTATATAATTACCCATCAGTGTAGGTCATAAGCGTCACTCAAAAATCTTTTGCTCACTGCTTTTATCATCTGCCAGGTGTGGATTGACAGAAATGTGAACAAAATTCATATCTCTAACTAACAACAATCACAAAATGAGAGAACATTTCATGTCAATATATACTGGGAAGATTTCTACTAAAGATTCTGTTACTATAATTTCCTGCAATTGGAAATCATTTCTAAAATCTAAGAAGAGTCATTAAAACAAAAGGAAGCAAAGTATCTACCAAAAACAAAAAAACAAAAAACACACCAAAACTATACACTGCCATAATATATCCTGTTCTCATATATTTAATATATTTTTTTGTCATTTGCTTTTACAGTGATTCTTACTATTTACATTTGGCCTTAAGGAAAGAAAAATGAATAGTTTTTTTCTTCTTCTTCTTCTTTTTTTTTATAATGAGCTACATCTTAGTTGATTATAACTTCCGACAGGAACTCATTCTGCATTTTTATAATTTCTTTTAACTTGGAAAGAATGGTGTTAATTGTCCCATATATGTGTAAAACTATGACAAGTTGTAGAAAGCAGTTTTCCTAGGAAAAATTAGATTCTCAAAAAGATGTTAGTGGTTATGTAAAGGATCATTTGTTAATATTCATTTCAAGAGTGGTAGTCTCGCCCTGACCAGCTTGGCTCAGTGGATAGAGCGTCGGACTGCGGACTCAAGGGTCCCAGGTTCGATTCCAGTCAAGGGCATGTGCCTTGGTTGTGGGCACATCCCCAGTGGGGAGTGTGCAGGAGGCAGCTGATTGATGTTTCTAACTCTCTATCCCTCTCCCTTCCTCTCTGTGAAAATCAATAAAATATATTTTTTAAAAAAAGAGTGGTAGTCTCTAAGTTTATATTATCCATTTTTAGTGCCAAAGTGAACATGTTAAAATTAATGACATTGACACATTTATCATCAAAAGAACACAAGCATAGATAGGATAGCAACTAGAATTTTATTTATTTTTTTCATTTACTAATAAATTAATGAAACAATTAGATTGTTTTTAGAAAGAGAGTAGGAAAAAGTGATTCATTCTTGTACTAATCTACACTAATAAAAGAGAAACATGGTAATTGGCGTACGACCGCTACCCTTTTCATTGGCTAATCAGTGAGTATATGCAAATTAACTGTCAGCCAAGATGGCGGCCGGCAGCCAGGCACTGAAGCGAGCACGAGGCTTGCTTGCTGCAGACTCCAACGTTCCCCGCCTAACTTGCCAGCCTCTCAGTTGCAACTCTAAGCAACTATATACTATGTTGCAAATAAGAAGCTAAACAAAACCCCAGAAAAGGGCTTCCATTCAGCCGGGCTCGGACCGCAACATTGTATCTATGTTTTCAGCAGCAAGGCCCCAGAGCTAAAGCTGGCCAAAAAAAAAAAAAAAAAGAAAAAAAGGAGCGGTTGGGAGCTTCAGTCA